>NC_135870.1:19365992-19505992 GCF_031162955.1 Sander vitreus
GTAAACAGGCCTTAATATGTAGCGGAAAAAACACCCAATCTGGCAACACCAGCCACTAGTGTTGCACCGCCGCATGCGTCATCAAAACAAAAAGCAGCATGGAGGCGACAAAGGTTCTCTTAATACAGCCATGCAACAAAGCAGCAAGGAGGCGTCGTACGATCATTTAAACGAGTTTAATAACAAGGTCGGTGAGGATGGGAGAAATCTTGCATTTTCCGCACTTCAGTCACATCCACAGCAAACCTGAAACGGCACATTGAACTGAAGCAACATATGGAAAAAAAGAACTATGAACTAGTTCATTTTTGGAACTGTGAACATAGTTCAAAATTTTGAAGTATGAACTGAACTAGTTAATTTTAAAATGTGTGAACTGAACTTTGAACTAGTTCATGTAGAAAGTGAACTTTCCCAACACTGCTATTTAGTAAATGTTAGCATGCTGACATGCTTAACATACAATATGGAAAACATTTGGCTCTACCTGCTCAGCATCAGCATGTTAACATTGTTACAGTGAGCATGTTAGCATGCTGATGTTAGCATGTCGCTCAGAGTGCCACCGCGCCTGAAAACATTCTTACAGAGTAGCTGGAGACTATGACAAAAGCATTGGAAATACAATTTACAAAAGCAGTGAAGAAAATGCGGATACAAACTGCACTATACAGACAAGAGAGACAGCTCTTATGACACACAGAATCAACAATAACATGACAGCACAACAGGAAACAGGCTTGGTATGTTGTACAGACTATGATGAGCAGGAGCATCTCTTACACTGAGCATACTAATGACATATAAGACAACAATATACATACCTCTCAAGTCTCACGCATTGGGGGGAGACACACGCATTTCAACCCGTTCACACGCTCACACGGCACACCATGTATTTCTCACGCAGAGAAATTACCAGTATAACGCCCACCAAGTTGCGCCGCTATTTTTTAAACAGTGGAACAGGCAGAGGAATCAAGTGAGTTCCCCATAGAGTTCAGAACGCCCTGCCACGCACCAGCTGAGTGAGTGCGGATTTGAAGTTGCGGCTTTCGTCGCTGTTTGTGACTTTGCCTAAGATTGAGTGACAAGTGTACTCGCCCTGTTGTTTATTTGGTTGCCATGATTTCGCGAGTGATGACGTCCTGTCACTGTTCCAGTTGAGGGGAGAGAGAGCGGATGACAGCTCGCTTGAGTTCAGTAGAGCACACGGCTCTGTAGAGTCGTGTATTTATGACTTTATATACTACATGTACGTAGCGGAAACCGTGTTGTGCGTCTGCCCTATTTCTGATACTGTGGCGGCAGAAATCAACATAGAGGAAACACTGGTTAGCTTTTGCGCCTATTATTATTATTATTATAGCTACATGTTGAATCGGCTGCAGGGCTACTCTGACAGTTTTATATTTTTATAAAGATACCCATTTTATAATAGGCCTACCCATAATACTTTTATAACAATACCCATAATAATTTGGAATATTTTTATAGTTTTTTCTTTCCTTTTATTTTTACTGCACAGCCTCCCGGCCCCCATTGTGAAAACCTTTGGCCTAGGCTATTTCATTATATTTTATCCAGACAATGCATAGTATTAATTATTGCACACACACACACACACACACACACACACACACAATTAAATAAACATTTTTTTATTTGTACGTCATTTATCAGATCAGACTCCGTCCCCACCCAAACCCCTGCTGCCAAAATCTCACTCTGAACTCTGTTCAAAACTTGAGAGCCCTGAATATATGGAATCACAGCATGGTTTGGCAACTTAACAGTGCAGCTAAAAAGCAGGCTGGTCAGCACACACAAGGCAGCTATGTGGCTAATAGGGAGGAAAGAGTTCAAGTCCATACAGAGCCTGTACAAGCAAGCTGTTAGAAAACAAGCGGAAACATGAAGACTCTCTACACCCTCTTTTTCCTGAATATGAACTTCTGCCATCAGGAAGAAGATTCCATGTGCCGAGATGTAAAACAAACAGACTAAAGTTATCGTTTATCCCAACATCCATCAAGCTGCTGAACTCCAATGGTAAATCTTAGCAGAGCAGAGCAGGGGTGCAATAAATACACCAGCAATTTTTGTACTTCGCACTTTAATTATTACATCTTAGAATGTTGTGTTGTCTGTGCTGTCATGTGTGTCCTTCTTTTGTGTCCTAGGATGCTTTGTTGATCTTATGTTTATGTTGATTTTTTCTGTTACATGTTTATTTTTTGAAGTAACAGATTGCAGCACTATGTCCAGGACAAATTTCCCCTAGGGGACTATAGACCTGTTTCACGGCAGACATGTTGACATGTCATAGTAGGAAAAGCACAGGTGTATTCAAAACCATTAATGATGGCTGCATTCCACTTAGGAGAGACCCTGGTATTGTGCATGCTGACTCACTGAAATAGCTTACTGGGACACTTGATGGAATTGAGCCATTGTTAAGGTTATCACTTTCAGCTGTTCGTTTCCTAAACACAAAAAACACTTCACTGTGTTCACAGTGTTCACAAGTTCGATTTCTAATTAACCAGGCTCTCACAATTGTGGATAAAGAATGGCAGTTGGCACAGTTTCTTATGTACAGTTTAGTATTTAAAAAAAATTAAAAAAAGCTTTTAGAACTGAAGGATGAGTGAAAGAGCAATTACCAGTTAAGAAACAATAACCATTAAAAATATACATTTAATAGGTGGAAAACATAAAAGTTAAAGTGAAATGTCACAAGCCAAAAGGGTTCAGAAGTGCTGCCTTAATCATTGTCCTTAACGCCACCATGGCACTCTACTCTCCTGCTGTGTATTCAGTGTGAGTAATGTTCTGCTTGACACAAGAATGGATAGCAAAATAAGGGAATGTCAATAGAGGGTGCAAGCCGAGAAGTGTTTTTTCATTGCTAGCTGTCATAACAGAAGTGTCTGGTCATGCATCTCTTTGACTCCATGCAGTACATCACTCAACACACTGTAAAAACATGCACGTGAAGACACACACACACACACACACACACACACACACACACACACACACACACACTCTGAGGCTCAAACAGCACTCTTCAGTAAGTGAATGCATTATATTCAGTAACACTCATCACGTTGAAAAGTATGTGTTGCAATGAATACCGAGCAGTCAGCCAGACACAGAGGGGCTGTTATGTGGCCAGACAAAAACACAGGGTGAGGGAGATTCACAAAAGCCAACAAAGCTACAATTAGAGGTAAAAAAGGAAGGCCGGCGGAGATGGTTAGACAGGTAAGAAGAAGAGAGACAGACAAAAAGAGAGAAGAATCCCTGAAAAACCGTAACAAATAGATTAAGATGGAAAGCCCGAGTGAGGGGTAATTGTTGCCAGAGTGGAAAGGAAGTATTGTGGCACTGCCAGTGGAGCCAGCCTTGTTTAAGAAGAAACTTTGATCCAACTTTCTCCTAGTGTTGTAATCCCTGCACTCCATCCAACACCTCCTCTGCCCTCCTTTACCTCTCCCGCCACAGTCCTTTTTCACCCAGCAATTGTACTCTCTCTCTGAATCCTAAAACCTCCTCCAATTGAAAATGGTTAGACTTGTTCATACAAGCGCACACACACACACACACACACACACACACACACACACACACACATCTGGGAGGCAGCCTGACAACAGACAATGTCTCTATTCAGCTATAGATTTGTGTGTATGTATGTGTGTCCATAACTGTCCATTTTTCTTGATGTCTTTGTGTGTGTGTGCATCCGTCTTTTCTTTGGGTGGAAGTGAGAATGAAGTTCTCTGTTTGTGTGTGCACAATTATTATTATTATTTTTTTAGCAAGGTCAGGTGTGAATCCACCTCTGTGTCTATGCACACATTTTATAGGCATAATACAGTTTAGAAATGTATTGATTTGGACTCAGCTTCATCACTATGCCGAGCCGTATCGACCAGATTCATTCCAATGGACAATAAAACCTAAACTGTTCCACTGATCACCAAGGCTCTAAACTGATTGTTCGGCACTATTGGGGAGGAGGAGGAATAGTGGAAAAAGAGAGGAGAGGGAAGCAGTGGGCCGAAGGTAATTGTGGTCCAATCAAATTCAAACAAAGAGGACAGAGAGCAGGGAGGAAAGGATTTTGAGTATAGTCATGAAAGGATGGGATGGTTACAACAGGGTGGAAAAAAACAGAAAGTGATAATAAAATCTTATCTTTTTCAATGATTACTACTCCAAGAGTTGAAGCTAATTATCCTGCTCTGTATGTGTGCATCTGTGAGGGGTAGCATGCTGAAGGATGATGGAGGCAGGGCAATAAAGGAGGAGATGAAAGTAAAGAAGGAAGGGCACTGTGATAAAAAATTTAACAGCCCTATCCCATCTGCTCAACAGTTTAAACTCCCGCAAAAACGGAAAGATGAATAAATATTGAATGGGAAGTGAAGAGATGCAGATGGTAGAAATAAGAGAACTCCAATGAATTTACTAGAACATTGAACTAGAGACGTGGATGGAGGGAGGATGGGGTGTTAAGGCAGTCAATACGAGCAGTGATGAAACATTAAACAGCCTTACACCATCAGCTGAAACTATAAACTGATTATTAATGGTAGGAAAGATGGAGAGGAGGTGAAAGGGGAAGAAGAACGGCAGAGAGAAAGACATGCAAGGTTGAAATAAAGGAGTAAATGCTGATAAAAGTTTAAATGGATGTATTCCTGTGGGAGGGAGCAGACCAAGGGAGAGAAAAGACGGAGAAAGATAGGAGAGTAAATGTGATAATTTGGTGACTAATTCTGCAAAATTATGCATTGCCAATTTATTCAGTCTAATCGACTAGCACTGAACTACTTAAATAAGTCCCTCAATTTCTGAGCTCTTGATTAACAAAAAGAGCAAACTTATGATTGCAATGATTCTTAGGGTCAATAGGACCAGTGTATCCTGCCATTACCTGCTTGATGTGATATGTCTGGGACCTCTAGTCTGCTGGTGGCATTTTGTCAATTTTCTGCACACCACAACAGCTACCCACATGGACAATTATCAGTGATTAAGGCACCCTGATCAATTGAGTTCTTTTTTGTGGCTTCTCTGTCTTCTCTGGCCATGAGTGTGCTCTTTAAAACAATGGATGGTTCATACAATCTACATGCCAGACAGAAAAATTGCCGTTGGGTACCTTTGCAAAATCTAAGATTATATTTAATGATGATTTATTTTTTATTTTTTATTCAATACCATAATTCCATTGAAGTTAGGCTTTTAAAATGCTTCTTTATGGTTTTGGAAATAAAGCGCAGTTAAGGTTAAGTTCTTTAGCGTGAAAGGTCAGGTGGATGCTCTACATCAAGTTACTGAAGTACCCCTTTACTTTTCACCCTAAAACACAGCCCGACTTTTCTGGCATTGGAACTTAATGATGGCATAGTGTGCTGCAGACTGTCCTGCTGTTGTCACTGACATGTGAACTTACCGAAGACAGATGCCTCGTTCATTGATATAATTGCCACGGCGCATCATGCCAGCTGCTATAATCATTATGAATCATATTTCAGTATATCTGTATCAATATCTCTGTGTCTCTGTGTCCCAACTGGCAGCGGCAGATGGCTACCAACCTAGAACCTGGGTCTGTCCGTGGTTGCTGCCTGTAAAAACATTTTTTCCCCACCACTGTCGCACCAGATGCTTGCTCGTGAGAAAATGTTGGGTCTTTGTAAATTATGTCTCTAGACTTACTATATCTGTAAAGTGTCCTAAGACAACTCCTGTTGTGATTTGAATTTGAATTTGGAAATTAAATGACTTAGAGTGGTGCCCATTGGCAGATTGAATATAAGGGAACCACCTGAATGGATATTTGATATTATTTCGGCATTTAAAAAAGTTGTTTGTTTTGCCTGGCTGGGTTCAGGTTGGCCAATGATGTATTAAACTGCCAATCAGATTCAACACAGTTCCGGCCCACTGTAACCCCTGATTGTAGGCACATCAACATGCTGATGTTAGCATTTTGCTCAAAGCACCACTGTGCCTGAGTACTGTCTCACAGAGCTGCTAGCTGTACACCCTGATGACGATGAACAAAACCAAAGAAATTCTGCCAAAAAATACAAAACAATGAGCTGAAAGATAAAACACTGCAGTGCTGAGGGAATTTGCAGATGGGGTTTGTCACTAAGAGCAACCCCTTTGATATTACACACTGTCATTTCACTCATTGTTGTTATTAAAACTATTTGACTATATATATTAAATAAGTATTAATTGTATGGCATGACATACTATGGGCATGCTTTTTGTTCTTTGTTACATACTGTAAAGTAGTGTGTAGTGTGCTGTGAAGGCAATAATCATTTCCTCATGTGACTTTAAAAATAGAGATGTTTGAATTTGAATACATTTACGTTTGCACACAAACATTCACTGAGGAAAACTAGCATTACATTTCCTTAGCTGTTACTGTGTGTGAAGATGGTGACAGAGATTGGATGTGAGGACTGAAGGGAGAGGAGGAGGCTAATGGCAACAAACAAGGAGGGAGGCAGATTTAAGGTTATTTTATTCATGCATACACATGATAAAACAGAGGAGGAGCAAATACAGACTGTGTGGAGGAGATAAAGAAAGCAACAGGGGAAAACAGTCAACATGACAAACTGAGACACATCTGGGAGAAAACAGAGGGGGAAAGGGATAATGTTAAAATTTAAAAGGCTTCACTCATCTTCTCATGAGTTCGACCTGATTGTTGCTGTAAGAGAAAAGGTGTTAGAGTCAAGTAACGGGGGAGATGGTGGAACAGAAGAATGGGAAGATAATATAGAAAGAGATGGTCCAGAGGGTAAAATAAAGACCTTGCACAATAATAATTTTAAACAGCCTATTTGCTGAGAATTGGAGATGAATTGAGGGGGGTAAGTGGGGTGGAGGAAGGGAAAGAAGGGATTGGAAGGGTGATTAAAATATGAGGTTAAAATAATACATTTTAAATGGTTTTACTTGCTGGATCAGGAGACTAAATTGTTTTCCTGCTCTATTGCATGCTAACAGGAATAAGGAAGGGAAAGCAAAAAAGACATGGTGAGATGTGAGAGTTGAATTAAAAAGGAAGGAGCTGCTTTTAAATTGAACATTTTGTACGTTTATCATTTTTATGAATTGAATATCTTTGGGTTGTGGCCTTATTTAGCCATCATTTGCAGCCACGGTTTACAGTATATTCAGAATTCCCTCTTAAGATTTCAAAAATGTGATATCAGGGTGTGCAATTATATTATTTTTTGTCTGGCACTCGATGAAGGCTACAGACAAAGGAAAGGAACCAAGATGGAGGAAAAACAGGTGAAGAGAATGGCATGAAAGTAATGATCTTGGGAGTAGGTGGAGCCACTGACTTTAGGGAGGTCTGGAACGGGAAAAGAAAATGAGAATGTGTAATGCAGTTTTACAGGCTACCTGGCTCGCCTCTGTGGGATTTACTTGACCCTTCTCATGAATCATAGACTTTTATTGGGGACGGCTCTTAAAACTTCTTCACAGAAAGAAATTTATGAAGTGAGAAGATGAGATTCACAAAACCACTGTAGCTTGTTTATGTGCATGTGTGCTTGGCAGTGGATATGCATGTGGGGTGGCATCTGCATGTGCACATACAAATTTGTATGTGCACATGTATCTGTGGTTGTGTTATTTGTGTGTATGTGTGATGCAATTCCTCTTATATCTCGATTTTCAAAGGAAGACCTTGAGCCTGGCGGTGTTCACATGTTTGATACTGTTCACATTGTATTTATTCAATTCAACAACTTTATTAATCCCACAAGGGGCAATTAGTCAGGAGCAACTATAGACAACACACACATGCATACAGCACACAAGCCAACATATAGGCCTACACCCTTGATAGTAGTTATCCATTCAAAAGTCGAATTGCAGAAGGGATAAAAGAATTAAGATTAGTTTTAAAGGCAGGTAAAATATAACGTCTTGATGGCAACAGAGAAAATTCACTCTGAAGAATATGATCTGAAAAAGACAAGTTATTGATGCATGTTTCTGCTGGTTTTTTGCTGGTGCATCTTTTTTCCTGTTTAATGTTTCTGATTATATGTTTATGTTTGACTTCCAGGTAGACAAACATCATTCACCCTGAGGACACAGTGTTTGCCAAAAGATGAGAAGTATAATGGAGGTAATTCTGACACTGAAACAAAAGGAATACAATAATCTTTCTTCCTCTACAGAATGTCTAAGAAGCTAATTGCTCTCTGGGTAGATGCAGATAGACTTTTGAAAATTCCCCGTTTGCTCTTCATCGTTAGATTTGTGCCCTTATGTGATATCTAATGTGGTCGTGTGTTGTATTTTTTGTAAATCCTGCCTGCAAGCCAAATTGCCCTCATATGACAAAAGTGCACTCAGTAGAGTGCAGGTGTGTCTCCCTCTCCCCTCCCAAAAACAGAAGAGCTGAATCTCACTCAATTGTCCCTTTGGTAGAGTCCAGCACGGGACTGTTTTCTTAGTCCTGCACCCGCAAACATTCTGACCATGCATACACACAACAGAGTTCATCAGTACTCAGGCTTCTGTTCCCCATTTGCTTATGTGATATTTGTGTTTAGGTAAAATAGCACCCCCGCTGGCACATAAGTAACAGTTCAGGCGGAGAGGGATCACGTGCTCTTAGGTTGATCATGTGTTTGCCGGATTACGAGTTTGCCGAGTTATGAAGAGTGAGAAGAATACATCCATGGTCAGCAATCAATGACAGTTTAAAACAGTCAATAGAGAACCGCATCAACATGACATCCTTGAGCATAGAGTCATAAATGTGCACGGATAGTATCTGGGTGATGGGTCCAGTAGTATGCAAGATTAGCTACGGACAGACAGATATCCAAACACACAAACACACACACACACACACACACGTGCCGCATGATGAGATGATAAACCTTTGAACTAAATGCATTTGAGTCTATGTCACTGCTGGTCTCAGTATTGATTTTTAATTCACAAAGTATTGAGAATAATTGGACTGTTGGATTAATGCAATTAGGATGTATATTATTCCATTTAAAACAAGCTGTATTGTTGAAATTATTTGAGTGGATTTTTTTATTTATTCAACAAAGCAGATGGCATATAACTATGTCCCGTACTTGTAAATAATTAAAGTGACATTTTGGAGGTGGTTAGATGATCTGATGATTAGAAACAAGGCAAAGGTTTTGAAGTCTGATATGGTCTGAAATTGTTTGTCCCTGCTCAAAGCAATAATGCATATTAAGCCCCAAAGCATTTCAGTGACACAATAAACATCAGAATTGAAAAATAAACTACTATCAACTGCTTCTCTCCAGCTTATTATAGCAGAGTGGGTGCCAGAGATAATTCCTAGTACTGTTTGATAGGTTAGAATAAAAATGTGAGTTGGATCACACAAATAATTAGTGTGTGGGCATAGTAATAGTGTTAATAAAGCTGAGTGAGATTTCAATAGATGGGAGATGGGATGTATAGTACCCAAACAAAATTAGACCTTTTAATGGTTCCTCTTAAATTAAAGATTGACCTTTTTGTGAGAATTAACATTTATAATATGCCGCCACACCATGTCAAGGATATCACAGCCGAGTGACAGATATGAATTATAACTGTGTGTGTGTCTGTGTGTGTATGTTTGTGGGTTGGTGGGTTGGTGGGTGTGTGTGTGTGTGTGTGTGTGTCACTGGTTATGAGTGAAGCAGATGTGGTGAGCAAGTCACATATGCCCTTTTGTCATTTCCGTGTGAACTTGAATTTGCATGATGTAGCTAAAGGCTGACTTGTTTTGTGTTTGTGTGTGTGTGTGTGTGTGTGTGTGTGTGTGTGTGTTTGTTTTTCTATCCTGGTGGGATCCATGACCTGACATATGATTCACCCCGTGGGGACCAGTTTTTCCCGTGGGGACCGAATTA
Organism: Sander vitreus; assembly: GCF_031162955.1. NCBI lineage: Eukaryota > Metazoa > Chordata > Actinopteri > Perciformes > Percidae > Sander > Sander vitreus. Next base: position 19,375,952 of record NC_135870.1, read on the forward strand.
TGGTCCCCACAGGCACGAGCATTGCAATCAATAGAAAACAGTCTGTGTGTGTGTGTGTGTGTGTGTGTGTGTGTGTGTGTGTGTGTGTGTGTGTCTGGGTGTGTGGGTGGGTGGGTGTGGGTGTGTGTGTGTAGGAGAATGGGCAGTACTAGAGGCTGGTAATCATGAAGATTAACAGCACGTCAACTATGCAGTCATACATGATGGCTGCTATGACTGATGCATTCCAGTAATTATGTTACTGACAACTGATGACAAATCGGCAACTTGAAGCAAATATATATAGTGTCAAATGTAATAAGTCTCAAGTGAACCAGCGTCACTCAAAAAGTCATGTGTACATATTTTCTACTGAGCGACATCTATTTTGACAGCTGTAAAATATTGATATTAAATGATCTAATCAATTCAAATTAGATTTGAAAATAAGCATTCATTTCACTGAAGATTAATTGTGCATAGTTTGGCTAGAGGCAAAGCTTATGGAATCATACCAGTCAGATCTGACCCCCATGCTCGGTAGGCAAACTGCAAGACAAATAATAAAAAGCTTTGACCCTTCAATCCACATGTAACAAAGTTCAGTAATATGTATACAGTCTTAAAGTACTGTACTTCCCCACAAAGGCCTTTTGAGGCAAATTTCACATAAGCATATATGATTCAACATGACAAATAAGAAAAAAGTTAATGCATAATAAGGCATGATGAAAGAAGTTGTTTAGAAGTTGTCACTGTAGGTTAAAAAAGATATATATAATCTTCTGATATGGCTTGTTTTTGTTTTTTTAATGTCATGTATGTAAGAGCTCATAGTACCTTATTGTCCCACTAGAGCACTGCGCTCCCAGAATGCAGAGTTACTTGTGGTTCCTAGAGTCTCTGAAAGTAGAATGGGAGCCAGAGCATTTAGCTATCAGGCTCCTCTCCCGTGGAACCAGCTCCCAGTCTGGGTTCGGGAGGCACACACCGTCACCACCTTTAAGAGTAAACTTAAAACTGGCCTGGGTCTGTCTGAGGTTTCTTCCTAAAAGGGAGTTTTTCCTTGCCACTGTCGCACTTACGCATTCATGCATGCTCTTGGGGGAATCACTGGAATTGTTGGGTCCTTGTAAATTATAGAATGTGGTCTAGACCTACTCTATCTGTATAGTGTCCTGAGATAATTCCTGTTATGATTTGACACTATAAATAAAATTCTTCTCCGGGAACCATCACCTTATCGTGGTGGAGAGGTTTGTGTGTCCCTATGAACCTGAGGGCTGTGTTGTCTGGAGCTTTGTGCTCCTGGTAGGGTCTCCCAAGGCAAAGTGGTCTCAGGTGAGGGGCCAGACAAAGAATGGTTCAAAAATCCTATGAAACATCGAGGAAGGGATGAAGTGACCCTGCCCGGAGGAAGCCCGGGGCCCCCGTCTGGAGCCAGGCCCAGATGGAGGGCTCGTCAGCGAGCGTCTGGTGGCCGGGTTTGCCACGGAGCCCGGCCGGGCACAGCCCGAAAAAGCTACGTGGCGGACATCTCTCCATCCCATGGGCCCACCACCTGTGGGAGGAACCGCTGGGGTCGGGAGCGCTGCCACATGGGTGGCAGTGAAGGTCAGGGGCCTCGACAGACCAGACCCGGACAGCAGAGGCTGGCTCTGGGGACGTGGAATGTCACCTCTCTGTGGGGGAAGGAGCCGGAACTTGTGCGGGAGGTGGAGCGCTACCGGTTAGATCTGGTGGGGCTTACCTCTACGCACAGTCTTGGTTCTGGAACCATACTACTGGATAGGGGTTGGACTCTTTTCTTCTCCGGAGTTGCCCAGGGTGTGAGGCGCCAGGCGGGTGTGGGGATACTCACAAGCCCCCGGCTGAGCGCCGCTACGTTGGAGTTTAACCCGGTGGACGAGAGGGTCGCCTCCCTACGCCTGCGGGTTGTGGGGGGGGAAAACTCTGACTGTTGTTTGTGCATATGCACCGAACAAGAGTTCGGAGTATTCGGCCTTCTTGGAGACCTTGAGTGGAGTCCTGCATGGGGCTCCAGTCGGGGACTCCATAGTTCTGCTGGGGGGACTTCAACGCGCACGTGGGTAATGATGGAGACACATGGAGAGGCGTGATTGGGAGGAACGGCCTCCCTGATCTAAACCAGAGTGGTTGTTTGTTGTTGGACTTCTGTGCTAGTCATGGATTGTCCATAACGAACACCATGTTCGAACATAGGGATGCTCATAAGTGTACTTGGTACCAGAGCACCCTAGGCCAAAGGTCAATGATCGATTTTATAATCGTTTCATCTGATCTGAGGCCGTATGTTTTGGACACTCGGGTGAAGAGAGGGGCGGAGCTGTCAACCGATCACCATCTGGTGGTGAGTTGAGTCAGGGGGTGGGGGAAGACTCTGGACAGACCTGGTAAGCCCAAACGGGTAGTGTGGGTAAATTGGGAACGTCTGGAGGAGGCCCCTGTCCGACAGACTTTCAACTCACACCTCCGGCGAGCTTTTCGTGCATCCCTGTGGAGGCTGGGGGGCATTGAACCCGAGTGGACAATGTTCAAAGTTTCCATTGCTGAAGCTGCGGTGAGGAGCTGTGGTCTTAGGGTCTTAGGTGCCTCAAGGGGCGGTAACCCACGAACACCGTGGTGGACACCGGTGGTCAGGGAAGCCGTCCGACTGAAGAAGGAGTCTTTCCGGGATATGTTATCCCAGACGACTCCGGAGGCAGTTGCAAGGTACCGAAGGGCCCGAAGGGCTGCAGCCTCTGCCGTGAAAGAGGCAAAGCAGCGTGTGTGGGAGAAGTTTGGAGAAGACATGGAGAAGGACTTTCGGTCGGCACCAAGGTACTTCTGGAAAACCGTTCGCCACCTCAGGAGGGGGAAGCGGGGAACCATCCAAGCTGTGTACAGTAAGGATGGGACGCTGTTGACCTCAACTGAGGAGGTAATAGGGCGGTGGAAGGAGCACTTTGAGGAACTCCTAAATCCGACTAATACGCCCTCTATGGTAGAGGCAGAGCTGGAGGATGAGGGGGGATTGGCATCAATTTCCCTGGTGGAGGTTGCTGAGGTAGTTAAACAACTCCAGAGTGGCAAAGCCCCAGGAATTGATGAGATCTGTCCAGAAATGCTTAAAGCTCTGGGTGTGGAGGGGTTGTCTTGGTTAACACGCCTCTTCAACATTGCGTGGAAGTCTGGGACGGTGCCTAAGGAGTGGCAGACCGGGGTGGTGGTTCCCCTTTTTAAAAAGGGGGACCAGAGGGTGTGTGCCAATTACAGGGGTATCACACTTCTCAGCCTCCCCGGTAAAGTCTACTCCAAGGTGCTGGAAAGGAGGGTTCGGTCGATAGTCGAATCTCAGGTTGAAGAGGAACAATGCGGATTCCGTCCTGGTCGTGGAACAACGGACCAGATCTTTACTCTCGCAAGGATCCTGGAGGGAGCCTGGGAGTATGCCCAACCAGTCTACATGTGTTTTGTGGATCTGGAGAAGGCGTATGACCGGGTGCCCCGGGAGATATTGTGGGAGGTGCTGCGGGAGTACGGGGTGAGGGGGTTCCTTCTCAGGGCCATCCAATCTCTGTACGACCAAAGCGAGAGCTGTGTCCGGGTTCTCGGCAGTAAGTCGGACTCGTTTCAGGTGAGAGTTGGCCTCCGCCAGGGCTGCGCTTTGTCACCAATCATGTTTGTAGTATTTATGGACAGGATATCGAGGCTTAGTTGGGGTGGAGAGGGGTTGCAGTTCGGGGGGCTGGGGATCTCATCGCTGCTTTTTGCAGATGATGTGGTCCTGATGGCATCATCGGCCTGTGACCTTCAGCACTCACTGGATCGGTTCGCAGCCGAGTGTGAAGCGGCTGGGATGAGGATCAGCACCTCTAAATCGGAGGCCATGGTTCTCAGCAGGAAACCGATGGAGTGCCTTCTCCAGGTAGGGAATGAGTCCTTACCCCAAGTGAAGGAGTTCAAGTACCTTGGGGTCTTGTTCGCGAGTGAGGGGACAATGGAGCGGGAGATTGGTCGGAGAATCGGCACAGCAGGTGCGGTATTACATTCAATTTATCGCACCGTTGTGACGAAAAGAGAGCTGAGCCAGAAGGCAAAGCTCTCAATCTACCGGTCAGTTTTTGTTCCTACCCTCACCTATGGTCATGAAGGCTGTGTCATGACCGAAAGAACAAGATCCAGGGTACAAGCGGCCGAAATGGGTTTCCTCAGGAGGGTAGCTGGCGTCTCCCTTAGAGATAGTGTGAGAAGCTCAGTTATCCGTGAGGAGCTCGGAGTAGAGCCGCTGCTCCTTTGCGTCGAAAGGAGCCAGTTGAGGTGGTTCGGGCATCTGGTAAGGATGCCCCCTGGGCGCCTCCCTAGGGAGGTGTTCCAGGCACGTCCAGCTGGGGGGAGGCCTCGGGGGAGACCCAGGACTAGGTGGAGGGATTATATCTCTAACCTGGCCTGGGAACGCCTCGGGATCCCCCAGTCGGAGCTGGTTAATGTGGCCCGGGAAAGTGAAGTTTGGGGTCCCCTGCTGGAGCTGCTACCCCCGCGACCCGACCCCGGATAAGCGGATGAAGATGGATGGATGGATGGATGGATAAATAAAATTGAATTGTAATGTAACTCCCTCTGAAAGAAACTGCAGAGGCATTTTCGCAAAGGCAAAAAGTTATTTTTGTTTTTAAGGAATAGCCTGATCATATTTAGCTTAGTGTTTTCCAATACATGACTGTTTGGAGTAGATTTGATGTGATGCACACATTGTAAATAAATGCAGGCTTATGGGAGTGTGATGGTGAAACAGATTTTTTGACAATGAAGCAAACATCATTACTTTACTACATTAAAGGTGCTCTAAGCGATGTTGGGTGACTTCACTTCTTGTTGACGTTCGAAGTATTGTCAAACAAAATGGAGGCTAGCTCGCCCCTCCCTCCTCCTCATCCCGTTCCTTTCGCGCACTAACCCCCCAACCCCCAAATCCTTCTTGTCGGTTATTGGCTGGAACACTGTTTCCTGGTGTAGGTTGGCGCAGTTTGTTTTTGTTGGTGTTTGTGGAACCTGGGCTGTCTACAGAGACCACGATTTTTTACAATGTGTTCATGGGACAGGCAGCTAGTGGATAAAAGTTAAAACTGTAGAGGTATTTCAGTTAACCCTGTTTGAGTCTCAAACTTTTCTTCCCAGTTGGGCTGATTCTTTAATGACTGTTGGGACTGATGTTTGGTACACTAGCTTATTTTGCAGTGTGGGGAATACTGAATGTTCACAGCCAATCGAGTTGGGGGTCCTACACATTTCATTGGAAATCACACCTCGGATCTGTGCATTTTATTTATTTTATATTGGTTGTGTGTTATCTACTCTGGTGTTTATTCTAACTCCAATAATCTACTAAATAATATTTCCCCCAAAATACAAAGCATGCATTCCAATGCAAAGTCTGCAAAAGAACACACTGTCAACAGACTGTCCTTACTGTATAAGACATTCAGAACTATGGAGAAGTAAAATCCTTGGTTTTCTCCTGAGTTATTGGTAGTTATTCAAAGTACAGGCAAATTGTGGGGCAAGCTCCAGAGCTGCTGGCTCCCCAGACTGTTGGCAGAGCTTCAGGCTGCTGAGAAATGAATGTATGAGAATGATCAGGGAAGCAAAGCTGGACTTACCTGAATTATCTGATAAACTGCAGCAGAAGCCAGGCTAGTTACTGGAACGCCACAGAATCTCCATACATCCCATTTCAGGCATTGTTGTTACAAATTAAATTGATGTACATGTACGTCAGGTTAGATTGGCATAAATTGGTGATTTTATTGTTCTCTTTTTATTCCTTGTTACTTAAATGTACAAACTATGGCACCAGATCACCAGCACCTGCTAGCTTTTTAATACATACTCACCATAAAACATCTTACACATCTAAGAAATACTAAATGATTACTTAAATAGTAGAGTCCGGATCGGGCAACAGTTTTCGGTCCAAGCCTGGCCCACGTCCAACAGAACCGTGACCGAACCCGGCCCGAGCCCGACAGGCATTAAGAAATTTGTGTCCGAGCCCGACCCGAGCCCGACACAGTTAAAATCTCATTTTTTTCTCATACTAATGACACATGTACATTTGTTTGTGTGGAAAGCTTTTATTAAGCAACTACAGGAAGGCATTCGGAAATGTCAACAGATGAGCGCATCAGCACACACGGGGCAACAAGCGCATGTTAATAAGTTGTTTAATTTAAAATGTTCAATGTGCGAACCTTTCCTGATGGTTTTGTTTCCGACCGTGATCAGAAAACCAGGGGAGACTCATTACCTCCGGGGGCCGACGTTATATAACGTTAGGGTTATATCCCGTTTCTGGTGAGCAAATTAATGAACTTGTAAACGTATGTAAAAGTAATCCCTGTGAGCAAAAACCTCAGATTTTAGACAGCTCTGATTTCAACAGTTTCTCCTACTCTCAGCTCAAACTGACATCAGTTTGTGCCAAATTTCTTTATAAGGTCATCCGCTTCAGGCATATTAGTGCATTGTTTACATTTCAAACACTGCTACATGTAGCTACATACTAACACCAAGACAAGCTATACTTTTTGGCTCTAGATGTTGTTAATTCTCCAATTTCGGATCACATAACCGCTGAACATTTCCATTTGTGTAGTCTTCTTATGGTAGAAAGTGCCACTATACACCAATAAATTCGGTCCCTGGCTGCAATGCAGATGTTACAGAGACAACAAGAGCACAGGCTGAAGACTTACGAACGCTGACCAATCAGAGCAGACTTGGCTTCTTCAGGAGGGGGCTTAAAGAGGCAGGAGCTACAATGGAGCGTCTCAGACAAATGGTGAATATGGGTGCAGCAGCCATGGGCAGTATGAGAAAAAAAAAATGTTTTTTAAAACATTGAAGCATACACATGTTTGAGTGGAAACCCAAAATACGGAAAGTATCAACCTGAAAATGAGCATAATAAGTGCCTTTTAAAGATGTTTTTATATCACTGAAATGTGATGCTTTGTCCTGAAAATGTATGCAAATGTGTTGAGCATCAGGTTTCAGGTGTCTTAAAAACACTAGTGCTGAACATGTAGTTGTATAGTGTGATCTATTTGTGGAAGTTAAATCCTAAGTGGATTTCTTTATTTCATATACAATCTGATTATCTTACATGTTTGCCTTGTGAAAGCACCCATCCAACAGCATGACAGGAAACTCACATACAGGCACAGTGTTTAATGTGGAATACTCTTTGTTTTTTTACACGCTGTCGGATTTTGGAACTCTTGTAAGCTTGTGCTGGAGAATTACTGTGAGACTAACAGACAAGGCAGCTCTTGAATGGACTGGTGCAGTAGGGGAAACTTGTTTACGGATTTTGCTCATCACTCTCTGATACAATTCATGTTTGTAGTTACATAAAAAGGCTTGTGCACAGAGCTGCTCTGAGGGCAGAAATGCTTGAATAATCTGATTGGCTGAGTGAAACATTAGTGGGCGGAGTCCATGAACCACAGGCTAAACAACCAAATGATATGATTTTTTTTTTTTTTTTTACAAATACTGTTATTAGCTGAATAAAATCTGATGCTAAAAGAACCCCTTTGCTTTACCCAAAAGTCACCTCCTACTGTTTTTTCTTTCCTGCAGTCTAATCCTTTTCACTTTTACAAAAGCCTGCTGAGATTCACTGACCTAGTAATTCCCCTTTGCTGCATCAAAGGTCGCTGGTATATTTGTAAGCTTTTTTTCACAACACACTATTACACAAATTCCAAGAAGAAGCTTGTATTGAAATTGCTGTGGAAAAAAACAGCCCAGTCTCATGGCAGTTCGTGAAATGGTCACGTTATTGAATCTACTGATTTGTGTACTGAACGCGTTAATGTCATTATTTCCGTGTGGTGAGCATGAATTTTAAATTAATGTATTTCAATGGGAAGCATATTTCGTGATCACAGAACGATTATGGTAGCGAGTAGTATTGATAAGGCGAAAATCCGTGCAGTGGAGGTTGGTCGGGGTGGTGGATGGGTCAAACAACACAGGATTTTCACCCCGGAGACCGGGGATCGCGTCCCTCGTGTTGCAGTTCCTATTCTCTTCCTAACCACAACCGACCTGTTGTTGTTGGCATCTCCTGCGTGTAACGGTTCCTCTTCCTGTTCTTCCTTTCCTAACCACAACCGTCCCGTTGTTGTGGCCGGCATGTGGCGTTTCATTTCCCTGTTGTTGCGTGCCACAGAGACCGCGGATCGTGTCCCTGCGCACGGGGATCGCGTCCCGCATGTGGCTGGCGGTCCGTCCCATTGTTGTCGCCGGCGTGTAACATTTCATTTCCCCGTTGTTGCGTCCCCCAGAGCAGCCCGGTGTCATGGCAGTTCGTGAAATGGTCACGTGAGAATATTAAGATTCTGATGTAGACCGAGTAATTCCACAGTGACTGCCTGAAAAATGGACTCTTGAACCACTTCCAAATCTGAAACAGTTGCGCTTATCCAACACTGACTCATCACAAGATGTTATGGACAAGTTCAAAAAAGTTCTTATTATATATGCTCCACCTTTGAAATGCTTACAGAGGACGTTGGAAATGTGATAGAGGTGGACATTTGAGTAGGGAAGCTCTATTTCTTATTGTAGCTTCACTTTCTTATACAAAATTGAACATATTCCTAGGTGCCAAAGTAGAAATCATGGTTCACATACCATTGGCAGTTTGTTTGCATGTGGTCCCATGCCAAATTGAAATCACTGACACAGACAATCTCCACAGCAATGTCAAATCACCTACAAACTTAACCCATGTAAAACTTGTAAATACCATGTAAATAGGATTTCAGAGAGATACAGATAAACAGAGAGCGGATCTACAGCAATTAATAGACAGTGCAGTGAAAGACTAATACTTAGACAAACCAATGAAAAGCAGAAAAACAAACATGCAGAATGGTTGCTAATTGTATGGAGGAACAGCTTTTCCTCCTAGTTTTGGGGCAAGCAGTATGAGATAAGTCCCTCACACCAATTTACAGAGTGTCCTCATGGGTGCTCAGCATGGCCTGAAGTGTGTGCATGTGTTTGTGTGTCTCTTGTTAAGCCTGAGGGGCAGCAGACAGAATGACAGAAAAGAAGATAAGCTGAAGTGACCTCCGTCCTCTCCTCTTCCTCTCTGCCTGTTTAACCTTCCTGTCCGACCCATGGGACGAGCGCTTGCTATGCTGTGCACTCTACAGTGAGAGTGTGCTAACAAATTTAAGCTGCTGCAGGTGGAACGCAGACAGGCGAAAGAGTGTGTGCTTGCGCCTTGCCTGTTTGTGTTATAAGGTGCCAGATGTTTTCTCACCAGTGGGTGCATTCAGAGACATGTTTTCACATATTTTGTTTGACCTTGCTGCATGTGTGCCTCTTCCTTCTTTACAAAAAAAGCCACTGCATATGAATATCTGTCTGGGAGATGCTTATATCAATCTTATCTGGCGTGTAAACTTCAGAACAAAACTTTAACTCACAGATGTGCTAGAAACAGTACATTTTGCAGCATGCTTTCTTTTATCTGGACCGAATAGATATAAGGTACAAAACATGACCCTGAGGCATTCCCCTTAGCCACCTACTATATCCTTGCTATTTATCTTATGCATTTATCATAATCTTGGCAAGGTGGCATGTTGGCTGAGCCAATATTTGCATGGAAGTCATCAAAACAAAGGTATTCAGAGACACATTTCAATTTAATAAAACAAATTCTAAGTGTTTTACATACAGTATAACACATACAGCATGTGTTTTGCCAGTACAGACTTTGCTATAGGTTGCATGACATGAGCTTCAAATTTAAAAAAGTCACATGAGTCACATGAATTTACAATTGAATCTAGGATTGTAGCACAAACACACTGCTGCAGCTATTCATTTTGAGGTAGGAGACGGGGGATGGTGAGACTGTATAATGCTGTTATCTCTTTGTGCTACAATTGCAGTATCAGGTGGGATGCATTGGATCATTTATGCCAAGGCAGCCAATCTTCCCTTCATCCACTATTTAAAAATGCTTTTGTCATTGCCGTGAGGAGGAAGCAGAGAGGGAGTTTCGTGAGTTGCCTAAAGCAAAAAAATGTGAATTCTGTGAGAGTTTCTGTTTGCTTAAATGCAACAGGATCTGGACCATGTTCTTTCTCACTTTCCTTTCTCTCTGTCTCCCTAAATTGCTATTTCTTCTCTCCGCTCACTCTCCACATCCACCTTATTTTGTGTAACTTCATGTAATGTAGAATTTGTGGAATTTATGACAGTATCCCTTTTAGTCTTTGGATGTGCAAAAGACAAGACAGAAAAAACACAAAGTCTGATCACACACACCTTTACGAACACAAAGTTATGAACATGTCAGATCCTGGTTTTGGTGCTCTCTGCGTGTGTGTGTGTTTAAGTTAGTTGGACTGCTGGCTGTCTTGTTTGAAGAAAGAATTGAAACATACATTTCAGTTTCTCTTTACCTGTTTTTCTTAACTAAATGCCATGATGGGCACTACTTGTGATATTCTTGTGTGTGTGTGTGTGTGTATTTGTTTTTGTGTTGTCTAACTGACCATCAGACAGTGTGGCAGAGACAGGCCACTCGTGAAGCAAATGAGGTTCGTAGCAGGAGAGATCAGTTTAGTTGTAACACAGCTGTAACCATACGGATATAATCAGAGATCATCTGTATGAAATACAATGAATCATTGCTCCAACATTAAGGTGTTACGCCCACCACAAATCTTCGACAACACTTTTATCAAGTAAACCATGAACCAATTGGCAAACTGCTTAAGAAACACATTTTCACAAGAGCCAGATTTATGCTCTTACATTAAGTACTTTAAGATGGTGACTTCTTCAATATATGAACCAATTCCCTTTAAATCTTTTAATTTAATCTCGCAAGCCTTAAATATAATACGTGACCGGTGCAAATTTGCATTCTTGACATATATGGCCACATTGTAAAGACCACGTTTTAAAGACCAATCTTATTAAAACTTCACAATGGCAATTTTCTTTATTTACATAATTCTCTGTTGGAGTCCAGTGTGTATGTATGAGTCAATATAAATAATCAACGTCTCATGCAGTATGACACTGTTGCGGATGAATCACGTATCTCTGAGAAACATTCTCTTTGTATGCACTCATATTTATATCACTTACCTCAAGGGGTGAGGAGTTATTAAGCCCAGAATTCTACGTCAGCCATATTTATATAGCATTTTGGCTCATCAGAAAGGGCTTTGCAAAAATGAAGGGACGCCAAAAACGTAAAACACAAGAAACACTGCCAGAGCTTGTGTGCGTATGTGACTGTGCATGCATTTAACTTCTCTCCACTTAATCTCCTTTCTGCCACTTCAGCAGGCACCATCACTGTACACTTGACTTCAATTTAATCTTGCATTTCATAAAATGGTTGACTTGTTTACAGACTGGATTTTGTTCATTTTAGGTACACTTAATCACTATTACACACTGTTTTACAAGGACAATGGCAATGGTTTTTCAAGTCTTCCCATCATTGCAACTGACTCAGCATATTCTCAATTGGTTCATATGATATCAAATGACAACTTATTCACAACAATTTGTATGACTAAGAAATGACAGCGACTGTTCACCGTTAGGCCTACATTACAGCTAAGTTTAGCCACCAAAAGGTTACTGTGAAACAACAACGGGTTAGGGTTGGGGTTTAAGGGTTATGGTTAATATTCTGTTGCACGGGCCTGCCAATCCAGGTGTGATGATGGAAGTGATTTTACACTGGAGCAGACATCAAGGTTGGTGGTGCGAGTGGTAAGGTCTCACCTCCGGGTTCCATCCCCAGGCCTCAAGCAGTGGTTATGGTCACCATAGTCTATATTCTTGACGGTCAACTTCCGGGATTGCTCCCGTGCAGCAGGAAATACCGCCGCATGCATGTATTTTCCGTTTCCTACCGCTTTCTTTGTGTTGGAATTTTAAATTCGGTGGATTAATGAGGACTATTGTTGACTGCTTCTAAGATCTCTGCATGGTAAAGTGACAGGGCTAGCTAGAATATCTATCCAATCTGAGTTTTCTCTCGCACAACTAATTTGCAGAAGCTCTATGCGGAGTTTAGCGTCACCCATGACAATTCTAATTGGTTTAAAGAAATTTGAAAGAGGGTCTGGCAAAAAGCCAGACTATGGTCACCATGAGGTGATGGTCATGATAGTGGTAGAGCAGGTAAGTTAAGGCACCAAAAGGTTACTGTGTTAGGCTGGGCTGTCCAGATTCAGGAGCAGACACAGAGAAAAGTTTAGAACAGGTATAGAGGATTATTGAACACAAAAAGTAATGACGGTGCTTTGAAATCCTCTGGGGCTGAGAGTGGGCAGACAGGCGAGAGGCAGGTCCAACAAAAAACAATTTGGCTCAGGCAGGCAGACTGGGCTTTCGGGGCTGAAGCAGGAATCTGGAGCGCGAGCAAACAACACACAAAGTCAAACTAAGCTTACAACAGCAAACACAAAAGGCAGACTTGCAAAAACCCACTTAGGCTGGCTGTAGCAAGTGTTACCACTTGGGTGAACGGACGATCTGGCAGAGAGTGGTTGGAAAGCCGGGGTTTAAGACAGGAGCGGTGATTGCTGGATATGCTTCAGGTGAGTAGGAAGCCACAGGTGTCCTGACGAGGAGGGAGAGAGAACCAGGAGCGCCACACCCACTCAGCACACGACAGACAGAAGACAAAACAAAAACAAGGGAGAGGGAAAACAGACAGCACCATGACATACTGTGAAACAGCAATGGGTCAGGGTTAGGGGTAAGGGTTGAATTATGATTGGGGTTTTAAGGTTATTGGTTAATATTTATTTTGCACTGGCCTGCCGATCCAGGTTTGAAGGTGGAAGTGCTAGTGGTAAGGTCTCACCTCCGGGTTGAATCCCCAGGCACTGACTGTGAAACAGCAATGGGTTAGGGTTAGGGGTTGGGTTTGGGTAAGGGATAGGCACTAAAATAACTAGTCTAGGATAGAAAGTTTGTGGTCTGGGTAAAAACACCAGTCCCCTTGAGCATTACTTCTGAAAGACAAACATCCGATACCTGGAAGAAGTCTTTTGTTTTTTTTCATTTAACTCCTCTCCCAATTGAAAGCCCCTGTGTTTACCACCCCAATCTCCTCCCTATGCTGATTTCCACAGTCCCATACCAGTTTCTCAGGTCATAATTACCATGGACAGTATAGAATGTGGGATTTACAGTAATAAATAGCCTACTTGGAATACATATGAACGAAATACAGTTTTATTACTTTTATATGTATGAATAGTTCATAAGAACAGCCAGATTGACTGCTAATATTTTTTTATTGTGTGATCATGTTAATGTGTGTGCAGCCATGGGGAAATTCAAATGAGAAAATGTTTCCCCCTTAATAACTTTGAGAGAAAGTGCAGTGTATATTAGCTGACATATTAAAGCATGTAGTGTACCCTAGGGATTAATTCAGCAATGTTAGCAATGTTCAAGTCTTACTTATGAATTTTGCCTAATTAAATACAATTTCAGGCAAATGCCTCATAATTGTAATACACTATCACCTAAAATCCCACACTTTGGGGCATCACTGAGAACTGACATAGTATATACTTACGCATTTTGTTTTTGCTGTGTGTGTGTGTGTGTGTGTGTGTGTGTGTGTGTGTGTGTGTGCGTGCATCCTTTTTACTGTAGAGATACATGTGTGGCTTTTATGGCTGTAAGCGAACGGAAATTTTTAGTAAGATGTATATACACAATCTTAGACACACACAGTCTTATCTGTCAGTCTGTCTCTACCTTCATATGCTGTCAACTGATAAACTACAGTGGTAAAAGCAGACATATGCAGGTTGATTTACTTCCCCAAGGTAAATAAAGAATACACACACACACACACACACACACACACACACACAATGGATGTAGACCTAATATGCTGAACAAAGAATACAGAGTCTTACCTGGTGGAGGATTTCTTGGCTTCTTTATTATGAGTGAGAAGGGCATCGGGAAAAAAACATGTTTTCCCTCATTTACCAATGGATGGCTAAGTCTCAAAACCCTCAATATATATATTGAGGGTATATGCTATACCAGCAGTGTGGCTCTAAAATGGTAATGTTGATGGGTTGGTCAGTTCATCACCTTGGTCCAGACTGAAATATGTCAACAAATACAGGATATGAGGATTGCAATGAAATTCAGTACAGACATTCGTGGTCCCCAGAGGATGAATCCTAATGATTTGTTGATCGCCTGACTGACTCCTCTAGCGCTAGCAGCAGGTCAAAGCTTTCACTTAACCAGTGGAATATCTCAAAATCGAATTATTGGAACATTTTGTAGTGGTAATTAGCAAATGTCTACAGTAAGATGATGAACATGGTACACATTATACCTACTACACATTACCATTGCCATTGTGAGTGTGTTAGCATGCTGACATTAGCATTCAGCTCAAAGTACAGCCTCACAGCGCTGCTACAATTGCTAGACTTTCAGTCTTACTGATGCATGATGAGTAGCCAAAGTCATCTAGTTTAATCATTACACACATTTTGTGGACTTAAACAGCAACACAGAAAAGTTGTTAGGTCACGCAGAGCTTTGAAAAGTTCAACCTTTGTTCAGTTTGTTCCGCCTGTCAGTGATGCAGCCATGCAAATCTGATTATGCAGTTTCTCTACTGCAAGTTAGTAATGTTTATTTTTCTGACCAATCTGCTGAAGAAATATACACAAAAGCCTTTATGGCTGCAAATGCATCTTAGAACAGTGAACTGTATTGTTACAACTGCTCATTGCAAATTGAAATGCAGTTTTGGCCTACGGTAAATATAATATTGTATTGTATTTTCAGGCATATTCTGTAGTAACAAAGTAACAAAAGCAAATCTGAAGGTATAGAGGTCCTAAGGAAAAGGAGAGGGCAGGCTACAGTTTACCTCGACATTAGAATTGCTGAGCGCTTTGCTACGTGCAGCAAATTGGTTACACCTCACTCGAACATGACATAAAAAGAACACAAATTGTTGGGTTACAGGAGCTGGTAGGTGGAGCTGGAACAGTGATTAGTTACGATTAGATCCGACAGAGCTTGGCAGGGTGATCTTTAGTATTTCAAAGCAGAGGTGGGGTGTCTCGCACAGGTTGTTTTGTGCCACATTTATAAGGTTGTTTCTATTTTTGTTTAACACCATTTAGAACACTTAATAGCCACGCACTTAGACTACAGATAACATACTAAACCACTGTTACCCACAGTTGGTATATAGTTGAAATACATTCTTACATACATTCTTTCCAGAATCCAGATGTTTGCTCCAAAGTGCTAATTTTGGCCGACTTACCCTCACAAACACATATAAGGCCAAAAAACTGGGACATGGACAACAGATGACTCAGACAAATGTAATTAATGTGTAATCTTCCCCTCATCTCCTGAAACAGTCTGATTTACTCTCCTCTAAGCCCCTAATGTCCCCTTTGACAGCCATCCACCTGTCCTTCCCCACTTACTTTTTTCCTTACTCCCTACTCATTTTCTCCTCATCTGATTCCCCTCATCCATCCCCATCTGCCCATCCTTAATTTGCTTTTGTTTGCTTTTTAGGCCATGCCTTGCCCCTCCCACCTTCCACCTCTCTCTCTTAGTTAATCATTTTGGTCGATCAATACGGGTTGCATAACAAAGCAGTGGGTTGCATTCCGTAAGCTCACTGCCTCAGCAGAAGTATGTTATTGGCTGATGATATTTCAGAACAAATTAATTAATATAACCGTTAATACGAGCTGTTAAAATAGATATCAGAAGAGCAGAGCTACTTCATAAAAAACATTGTATGGATTTATTTCTAAAGGCAAGATGCATGTTATTTATTAATTAAAGTAAAGTACTAATTGCATGTCCATTCACAGTGACACATTGTGATTTTAGATGTGCTAATCTGATGGATATAAACCCACTTACAATGACATACAGTCCTACCTGTAAACCCGTATACAGGACAACAAAAGAAAAGTAATCAGCCGAGTGGAACCCTGCAAGCTCATCAAATGTGCTGTTGCCATATCAGCTACAGGTGTATATTCTATGAAGGCTATTGGCTGTCTGGTTTTATGTGCAATAATTACCAAGCCTTCGCATGGTGTGCATTCCATGATTATCCTATGGAGTCTCCTGGGAATGTGACGTCTATTACTAACCATGTCCTGTTATTTGGGCCTGGTTTATATACCCTAAGGAAGGGCGAGTGTAGTTAAGGAGGAACATGGCCAATATTTTATAGCCTACATCCCCCAGTAATATCAATCATACAATATTACCCGATCTACGCTGAAGAAACAACTGTCGGAATGCAGCTCTTGCTTGCTTTACTACAGTGCAGTGGTTATCAACCCGTCAACCGCGATCCACCTGTCGATATTTGTAGAGGTAGAAGTTGATCACAAGTGATTTGACATGTTTCACCAAGAGGAACGTTCTCCAAAAGTCATACCCAGGTTGTGATAGGTTAATGCCAATTCACTGTTGCTAATGTTTCGTATAAAAAGCATTGCATATGCGGATCACATTGAGACATCTATTGATCAATGTTCAAGTGTTTAGTTGCTCTCTAGTATCAGCTGCTTTAAATGGAACTGTGCCTTTACATGTGTTGACAATGTGTGGCAGGGGTAGGAAAAGAAAACCAAGTACTTGTCTTCCTCCTGTGTTTACACTCTCATTACACCCAGGTAGAATACCTTTCAAAAGGTAAGAGGAAGGTTAAAAGGGGGGAGAGAAAAAGACAGAAGAAAGAGAATATAAATGAGAGGGGAAGAGATTGAGCCACAAGAGGAAGAAAGAGGTTTACAGAAGGGAAAGGATGAGACCGAGAGAGAGAGAGAGAGAGAGAGAGAGAGAGAGAGAGAGAAGAGGGCAGAGAGGCAGAAGCACTAACTGAGGGGGAAAGCAGGTTGTTGGCTGAGCTCCAATGAGCTCATTGAAGAGGACCCTGCTGTCAACTTGTATCACTGTGACAGACAGCGGACCTGCCACTTGGGGGCCTGCTAAGACACACATGCACACACAGAGACACACATGCACGCGCACACACGGACATACCTATAAACAAAAAATAAACATGCAAACATACACACTCGCAAAGTCACACAAACACATGTAGACATAAAATATAAGTTTGCACTTGCAAATGTAGAGACAGATGCAGACATCTACGCCTACACACACAGCGATACGTATGATATCTTACGGAAATAGGTGACAGCCGGTTAGATGTCGCAGAATCAGCAGCACTTGGCAGTTGAGTACTCCCGAGAATAGGTTACTGGTAGGGAGCTACAGAGCACTGTAATATGCCGCTGTATATGCGGCAGTTGCTAGTTGAGTTTACCCGATAAAAGGTGACTTTGAGCCGGGTACAGGGCACCGCGAGCTACTGGTCATTTTAGCGGACATTACAGTTAAGCTTAGGCGACAAAAAGTGAGCAGCACCATAACGACTTGTTGAGTTCAGGACAAAGACCTTGGTTTGTATTAAAACACTCCCACAAACACGCATTTCCTGGGTGAAAGTATTTTTGTTTTCCCTGTTTTTGATGACTCACCCATCCACCCCTTTCTTCGCTGTCCACAGCGTTCTTATACAGCGGCAGTCTCTGTGGTGCATAGAGCAAAAAATACATGGAATGCTTTCGACTTACAGTGCATTACTTTACGTATATCTTTTTGTACGAATGGTTGATGAGAACAGCCTGAGGGACACACATGGAATGACATATGTAATATGCACTTGTCTAGCACACAAGAATACACAATTTTGAAAAGTGTGCATCAAGGGTCAAAACACACACACACACACACACACACACACACACACACACACACACACACAAATGCACACACTGTTTGGATCAGTGTTTTTCAAATGGGCATATGCATGCCATACAGTAGATTTAAAAAAAGAAATGTTAATTTAAAACATTTCAGTCATGTACAATTCCTAAAATAATTATACAGTATACTAATGAATGGATTTAGTGATTCTAAACATTTGAAAGGTAGCATTTAAGTGATTTTCAGTTACAATGTGTTTGTTTAGTAAATCAGACACCTCACTGTATTGTGCCTCTTTGTATAGCTAGGCTTTTTTTTCTACCAAAAATGTGTTGAGCTGGTCAGGGGGTACTTAGATGAAAATATATTTCAAAAGGGGTACATTTATAAAAAAAAAAGTTTCAGGACCACTGGTTTAGATACACACATGAACCTGCAGTTGCTGAATCACACAGATGTGCTCGAACACATGCATACAGTATTTACAATCATGCATATACTGTATGTTGATATATATGTATGTGTGCATTCAAACAAACATTTGTTTGTTTATAATTGTGAAAACCTTCAGGGACTTAATGCATTCCCTATAGAACCTTACCCTTACCTTGACCATCACATTTATATGCCTAACTTCAACTCTTATTCTAACCTTAGTTTCACATTGCCAGACCTTCCTCCACAGTGCTGCGGAGGAGGGTCTGTCTAGTCCACACAGCAATCAGGGATGGGTTTATTGGCATTTAAACCAATCACAATCGTCTTGGGCGGTGCTAAGCGGTGAGTGGCGTTGCGGCGCCGCTGCAAAATAGCCTCGGGAAGGAACTTGTCTTGGTGCAACGTGTACGTTCAAAGGTTGTTTTAGTCGTACAACAGAAAACTCAGACTAAACAGATAGTCTAGCTAGCTGTCTGGATTTACCCTGCAGAGATCTGAGGAGCAGTTAACCATAGTCCTCAGAAATCGGCCGGAGTTTAAAATTCCAACACAAAGAAAAGCGGAAGGTAACGGGACATCCGAAAACGGACATCCGAAAAGAGTGACATGAATGAATTTCCGGCAGAAAAGAGCAATCCCGGAAGTGGAACATCATAGATATAGACTACTCTAACCTAAACCTAAACCTAATGCTAACCTTAACCCTGAAATAAAGTGTTAACCCTCATGAAGAAGTGAGGACCAGCCAAACTGTCATCACATACATACAGACACACAGAAACAAGTATCATCTGTCTGATCAATGATGGATGTCTGTCCTGCAGCGTGATAACACACACTGCTTCTGCTCGCCCCTTTGTGTAATATGATCCCCTGAGAGCCATCTGTCTCCAGTCTCCGTGACCATTTTGTGAGCAGAAACCATCTCTTGCTCCCTTCCCTCTGTGTTCCCGACAATGATGACACCTCTGACCTCCCATGTTCCAGTGTGCCCTCCAGGGCCCTCTAACCAATTAGATAGGGAGTTGCTCAGTGGGGTAAATCCTGTTACAACCCGTATCAAGCAATTAGAAAGCCCGATGGGAACTATGGTAGCGTGAGATGGGATCCTGATCACTCCTTCAGAACATCTGAGATAGAAAGAGTATTTTTCTGCCTGCGACCATGAGTGTGTGTGTGAGAGGTTCTCTGTGTGCACTCATGTTTGTATGTGTGTATGTCACGAGAATGGCAGGTTAAATAGAGAGAGCAAAGTCATTACCGCACAGCATCACATTTTTTTCAGACATTCAGCTTGCTCAACTATCTTGTCATCCAGCTCTCTGTTACCCCTCAGACTCTAAAAATCATAGATTTCCTGTCCTCTGACATGCTCTTAGCATGTGACCAGACTTTGCATGTTCACCTCAGGGCTCAGCATATACATTTCTATGTGCTGTCATATCTCAACTCTTTGTACAATGAAAATAAACACAGAAACTAGCACAAAACAAAAACATGTATGAACATGAAATGTCATAATTGTTAAAGCATTCAGATATTACCCCCATGTAATACTTCCACAACCATAATCTTGTCATTTCAATCAGTCTTCTACTAGAAAGCTCGCCTGGTTTCAGACCTCTGAATAGCTGCCTGCATTTCAGATTTTGTTCAGCATTTCAATTACGTTTTCTTTGGAGATCAACTGAGCCAATCAGAATGAGCATCTTCCTGTGCCAGAACCAGATTTCATTCTGAACAAAAAAAGCAACAAGTGTGGGATGAGATTGACACAGCTGCCCAGGTTGTATGTTCACTTACATAAATAGCAGTTCTTAAATTGACATCTTTCTTTGATCGTAGATAACCGCTCTTAGCAACAACTACAGAACTGAAAATGATGTTGACGGAATGGAAACATTAGTCACTACTGATTGGCAAGCGTTGAAAAAAAAATTTCACTCGACGAAAGAAAATGGATGACAAAAACTCAACTTTAGTGAATAAAGCAGTGAAAACAAAATGGCAGTTATTACGCTACTAGAACTTGAGTAGTGTTATCTAAATAAAAACATATCTACATAAGGTTCAATTGTAACGCGAAGAGAGAAGTCAATAAGACTGTCTTGTGTACATGATTCTAAATTCCATCACTTGCCATGCTGATGATACACCAGTGGTGACTCATATTTTAGCATCGTATTGTTTAGTTATCTTTGTATAGACTACAACAACAGCAACAAAATAGAGAGAAAAGTGAGAGACAGAGACAGTTATGGGAAATGTTGACTGAAAGTGTGCAGGGATTTAGGGACTTTACTATACTTTAACTTTTACTCACTTTAACTATATATTGTTTTTGCTCCAGAGGCCACATCGCTAATGACTAAACCGTCTCTGACTGTGTATTGTTTTCTAGAAAGAACATCTGCTCCAAACAATAATTTGATTGTTTTACCAATAGTGGCATTCCCCTGTGTGCTAATTGGAATTCCAGGCTGTCAGAAAAATCAACTTTGGTAGACTGAACATAAACAGGTGTTTGTGTCCTTTGATGCGTCTCTCTCTCTCTCTCTCTCTCTCTCTCTCTCTCTCTCTCTCTCTCTCTCTCCTTATCTCTTATTTTTTCTTTCACTTTTTCTTGTTGTTGAATGCACACATACACACACACACACACACACACACACACACACACACACACACACACACACACACACACACACAGACACCACACCACACAAGATCTTCATTGCCTGTACTCTGCCGGGCTGTGATTACCACAACAGTAGCTTTCTTTAACAGGGTTATAATAATAGCTGTCAGGCAAGTAGTATATGCTATCTTGTCTTTTCTGTTTCCATGCAGATTAGCACCATTGAACTCTACTGAACTTTTAAACGATCCCTCTGGAAAACTAAACTTATTGAAAAAGATTCTTTCCTTTTTTAAATATTTTTATTAGGGCTGTCAAAGTTAACGCAAATTCATTTTAACGGTACCATTTTTGTTGACGCATTAACGCTGTTTCTGTTTTTTGGACTAGAATGGACTGAGGTGTACTGGACTAGAGTTGCTGGACAGGTCCAACGCAGGTTCAGTGAAATATCTGTATCCTTACTGCACTGCGTTTTTAAAAACCAAAATAATCTGGTGGCGGGTCACGTCTCTCGGCCGTGTTCAGAAGCTGTCTCACTCCATCTTGCTCTCCTTGCTGTTCTCGTACTTATAGAACTGAACATTCAGTACAGTAGTTTCCTTTTGTGTGACTGCAAACGTTACCAGTGGGAAAATCAGGCGTTTTTGCAACTTTAGCGTAGAGGATTTTGATGTTTAATGCAACTTTAGTAATATCTGCTGCCTTAAGTTCGGAAGACAGCTCGGCTCGTTCACAAGAGCAGCTTTGACCATGAGAGGCACAGCAGCCTTCAGTGGTGTTGGTAGTCATGATAATGTAACCAATCAGATAGTGCTGTGGGCAGGACATTGAGCAAGATTACAGAGTGGTAGTCTTGCTCAACGGATGTACATTGCTGGGATGAAGCCTGACATCTGGCATGTGATATCTCCGCTACCTATTTTGCAAGAGCACCGTTGCTACATCCGGTAAATAGCGCCGCCCAGGATGGTTGTGATTGGTTTGAAGAAACACAAACAAGCCAGAGCGTTTTTTTCTCTCCCTATACCAGAAACAATAAGCAGTGTAGCCAGACCATACTCCAGCGCTGACACAGCGCTGTGGACCGAGGTCTGTGATATGGGATTGTATCTGCATTCAAAACAAAAATACATTAACGGTAATTGTGCAGCACTGTAATTTGGTACATGAACTAGTATGCCATACAGAGATAAGGAGTTCAATAACAAGTATGTTCAATTTAAATGTTAACTGTACAAATGAATTAATGAATATCATCAATTCATTGACTAATTAGCCCAATTGTTCAGGCCAACCACAGTATATCATGTTGATTATGGCGGGACATGAGGGAATTTCAGTGCCTCTGAGTATTAATTAGATGCTGCTTAGTATACTGTAGAACTGACATGATTAGTACTGTAGATAATCTAGTGCTGTGCACCATGAAGTGCCCTTGCTGACTGTTCATGCAGACATGCAGATAATAACACCTGATTGTAAAGTCTCTGTACTAAACATGGTGCTCTGCAATATTTATTATCAATAATTTAGCTTAATACAAATAAGAAATACGCACCCGGTGACCTCTGTGTTGTGCCAGCTTGTCCCTCTCCAATATTCATGTTGCAGCTGTCAAGTTGTTATAAGCTGAAAGCCCAAATCACCTCAAAAGCCCAAAAGCTTTTGACTGATGAGTCTCTGTTTCACTTCTCATCTGCAAAGTAATGCACCAATTCTTGTTTTCGCAAGCTTTTGCACAACAATCTCCACATGAGCCCACAGGGTTGAACTTGTGAAATATTTTGCACACAGCACGTCAGCTCTGCTTCACATTTAACATCTGCAATGTGCGGTTCCCCCAACCCCCTCCTCATGACCCATCCCATTCTCCAGCTCAGCTGGCATCAAAGACTGAGGGAGAGAGAGCGAGAGAGAGAACGCTGCCCCAGTGCCAAGGCAGTTGGATAGTGATGAGTGATCCACGATGTGTTCAGCATACTAAACACAAAAACAGGGAATTTCAATTCTACATCTGGCCCTTGTTCAGAAGCCACAATTCCTCCTTTCCTATTTCCGTTTTTTACTTAATCTCTTTTCACTTTCATTGCCACTCTTTCAAATTCTCTTTTTTTGATTTTCCTGCCTTTCCTTTTAATTTGTCTATCTCTCCAGTGTCCCATTCCTACCGTTTCTCTTTTTTTTTTTAACTCTGCCTGTCCGTTGGTAGCAACTCGGGGTTCAGTGTCTTGCTCAAGGACACTTTGACATGCGGACAGTAGGTGCCGGGGATCAAACCATCAACCTTGTGATTAAAGTGAGAGAGATGGTATGTGAGGAAGACTTTTACACGAATAAGCAAACAATCCCTGAGCATGCAGCTTTTGTAAACTAATCAATATGGCAATGGAACACACACACACACACACACACACACACACACACACACACACACACACACACACACACACACACACACAGGCGGCACAGGCACACACATAGCCGGAGTATTTCTTTACATATGTAATTTGTGATTTTGTGTAGTTCTTTTAACAGCATAACTTTGACTGCCTCACTTTGTACAGCCTGAGTTGAGTCCAATATTTATATAGCTAGCTGATTTACTAATGACCATTAACCACCGTTTAGCCTGCTTTTGAAAAAATATGTAGCACTCTTTGAAAAAAAATCATATATTAGTTTAGATTTGTTTAAATTTAATTTATTTTCTGTGGGAACTACTGTACATTAAAGGTTACATGTGGACTTTGAGAGTTTGCGCTATGGAGCTGTTTTTCTATAAGTGTGTCCCTTTTGTTTTTATATATTGCATGCGCAGTAGTATCTGTGCACATATGGGTGACGTGTTACACATTACTGCCAATGTTTTCACACTATTCAACTGATTAACAGATGTTGGTACTAGGCCAATATACTCTATGTTGCAATACGCCAGCAAAAGAGAGGAATGAAGAAAATGTAGGCTGGTAAACATGAATGAAAATAAAGCTGGGTTTAAAATACTTCTTTGGAATCGGCTTTGCAAATATTTTATGTGAAAGGAAATGCATCGTTTGTTAGACCCCAAGGATGCACACAATTTGTTTTGGTGAGTAGCACTGAATGTAAACTTAGGAATGAGGCACAAATATATCCATATAAGACTACAAAACAAACGGCAGCTCAGCCTGTTAGCAAACAATTGCCTGCTTTAATAGTCCTCTTTTTTTCTAAAGAGTATTTTTACCTTGCAAAATGTTTGACTTTTCTAAGCTACATTATATCCCAACTGTAAAACCAAGAGAAGCTGAAAACTGCTGAAAGCTGCATGGAGGCAGAGAAGGTGAGATCAGTTTTCTGTGTAATTACAGAAAGCCATTTGATTTACTGTCATTTAAAAATGCATAATGGAGCTTTAAAGTGGCTCTTTAAACAGAGTGAAACATGTGACCCAGTCTATCCTTAAGTTTATGAACATCTGCACTCTAAAGCTAATGATGCTTGATTGTGACCGATTGTGCGTGTCATTTGGTGCGTTAGTGGCAGTTTGGCTTATGACATGCAGCTCCACTAATCAAAGTGCAGGAACATGAATTTGTGTTAACTGTACAATATGCTCTGTATGTGTTATGTGATCACACGTTATCTCATTGTAGTCTACTTTGTTCTGTTCATGTTTGTATGTTTCTGTATGTGTGTGTGTGAATGTGTTTAATGCGCTTTTTGCTGATTGCAGTGGTGATGCATGTGAGCTGCAGAGCATGGCGTCTGGCCCACAAGTAGAAATAACAGATTTATGATGTGGTAATTTACTAGTGCAGTCTTAGCAGATGTTCTGTGTGTGTGTGTGTGTGTGTGTGTGTGTGTGTGTGTGTGTGTGTGTGTGTGTGTGTGTGTGTGTGTGTGTGTGTGTGTGTGTGTGTGTGCGTGTGTGTGTGTCTGAGAGTGAGTTAGTGAGTGAGTCATGGAGAGAGAGAGGTGAGAGTATTTACAGTAAGAGTGGGAGAGAGGTGAGATTATTTACAGTAAAATCAAATTCTGCTATGTTTGGCAGCACTCACCTCATCAGCTGAGGACTCTGCCTCAGTCCACTAAGCAGCTTTGTTTAGGACTCGACAGATGTGCAGAGGAAGTGCTCCTTTAATAAGATAAAATATTAATGCATAAACTTATTTATTTTTAAGATGCAGCTAAAATAAAGCTCTAGGCACAGTTGGGATAAAGTAGCAGCTTGTTTGTTATCTTCAAAATAATGAGAAAAGAAGCAAGTTCCCTGTTGACTCATAACTTCAACTTTACCCATCAAGACATCTCACCACATTGTTACAGACATAATACCACAAGGCCAACCAAGTGGTGTGTATCCTTGAGGCAGAGGAAACACATTTAATTTGACGACAATTTTTATTGATTTAAGTTGAAAACAACAATTTTGACAATGTTGCACTGTGGACTGTTATGCAACATGCCAAATGACCTCAGCAATGGCGCCACAGCACAGAGTGCAATTTAAATAATGTCTACAAATCACACAGTGACCTGTCTTGACAGACAGTCTTCATTACTCTTGTCATCTGGAGGTCAAAGACCCATGCAGTGTTATTCAGCAGTCTGTGTACTTGATGTATGTATGTATGTATGTTCCTTGTTGTGTTGAATCATTTAAATAGCAGATATTGGTTGTCTGTCCAAGACAAATTTCCTTCGGGATAATACAAATCTATCTTATCTTACCTTATCTTACTCATCCAGCAACCAAGAGCATATCTTGCTAGCATCAATCTTGCTTTGGATTTTACACATGTGCACGTGCACGTACACACTCGTTTCAGTTAAAATAGAAAATATATACATGATAAAAACAAAATAAAAAACCGTAGGAAGAAATAAAAACACTGTTTAAATGGGACTTGATCCAACGTGGGTTCAACATGGGTGTTGAACACATCGTGTAGTCCTGTACATTGCTGTGAATCACTTAATGGTGTTGCAGCAGCATTCTCGATGAGTTATAGAGGCTTTTCAACAGAGGTTACTCCCAGCAGTAGACATACAAAAAGCAGAGCTTAAACAAAGTCATAAACTGAAGCTACTGGGACATTTTTTTGCATACTTAATGCTATGTCCACTGTACGTGTTTTATGTAAGAGGAAATAAGAAAGAGATACATAATATATTAAACATTCATTTAGTGCATTATTCATGTATTTTAGTGTATTTCATGTTGTACACAGACGGCTCTGTGACCTGTGATTTAGATTGTTCCTGTCTCCTAC
This sequence comes from Sander vitreus, assembly GCF_031162955.1. NCBI lineage: Eukaryota > Metazoa > Chordata > Actinopteri > Perciformes > Percidae > Sander > Sander vitreus. The sequence goes on from NC_135870.1 coordinate 19,402,139, forward strand.
GAAGCCCATGGACCCTCTACACCCTGTTGTATTGTTTAAAGTGTGTGTATACCGTATGGTAAAATATTAAAAGCATTCAGCTAAACTGCCTTTTACCTTAAGAGAACTCAGATCCAGACAGCACTTTGAATGTTTCAGCTCCACAGAAAGAGACACATATAGGAACATATAGCTACTGTATAAGTCAAATCACTCCTTCAATGTTCCTCACATGAAAATACTTAATAGTGCACTTTAATAGGAATAGTAAAGTAGCAAATTAAGAACAATGCCAGACACCAAGTGGGGTCAACTGTTTCAGCACCATGGATAGAGTCTTGATGAAGGTGTCTTCATTTTCTGATGCGTTTAGATTCCATACACATTCCATGATTTTGTCCAAACCCACGAGAACAAGTCAGCACATGTTTATTTGTTTCCTCACATGCTGTTACTTATTTGACCCTGCCATCTCATTTTTCCTTTTCACTCAACACTTACTGTATGTTGGATGACGCCACTCTGCTATCTCTTCCCGTCCCCTCGTTTTCCCCTCACTCTCCCTCCTTTCCTGATCCCATTTCCACACTCAGATTCACAAGTGACCCTCCTTGTCAGGATGCTCGCCCATAAGTCCTCTCCAGTTCTTTGTTATTCTCCCCTTTCAGCTCCTTGCTTTTTATTTTCGTGTTCTGTCCTGTCAGAAATCCAGTCTCAGAAGGCATCTGGCTATTCTTTCCCTTCCTTTCCTCTTTCTCTCGTCACTTTTCCTTTTTTGTGTTATCTGTAGAATCTCTTCTGAGTGCTCTCATCCATCTTGTTCTATCGAGAAATTTCAGACCCCAAGCAATCATAAATATTCACCCAGGTGCTAAATCTCATGAAAACATAGAATGAATACACAAAATATAGGAAAGGAAAGAGAGAAGGTACATCCCAAAGAACACAGATAATGTCCTCTCACATATGTCATACTATGTGAAATTCAGTGAAAATTACTAAAGAATATATTATGGTATTAAGTATTATCATGCTTAAATATTGGGGAACCTACGCTTTTTCCAGTAGAGCATCCTCTGACACTGAAAACTTTATATCCTGCCCATGAAGCCATGGAACTGACATTTCACTTGGGTAAGGAGAGCTGAGCAATGCTCAAAAGGGGATCAAAAAGTCAGTTTTGCCATTTCAAATTTCCGCATTCCTGTTGACGGATCGCACAGAGCATCACTGGCAGAGCCACCCATGTTTCCCCAAAGCTCTTCCTGTCTGACACAGTCATTTTTAAAAACGTTTGGTCTTCACTACCTCACAACAGGGTTTGCTTTTAACTTGAACCAGGTGTATGCGTGATAGCATTCATAATCTAACAGAAATAACAAAATAAAATACGCAATAAAGAAGATGCATTACAGTCCCAGTGAAAGGATCATATCACAATCATAAAATGGTCATTTAAGTGCTGATACAATGCAGCTGGCTACAATTATCCAGCTGCATTTCCTGGATCATAAACAACAATGAGGACCGCTGGTTGAACTAGGCAACAAAGAGCCTGTGCGATTGTGCCTTAACAAAGAGCTAGTTGACTCAGAGGCAGTAACTGTTTAATAAGCAGATGACAGTTTGAAAATAGAGAGTGGCTAGAATATTTGGTTGAATAGGTATGCAGCATTTTGTTATGCATGCCACAGATGAGGCAATTTGCAGTTTCATCCATGTAGTGTGCAATTTAAAAATGTAATGTGCGTATCAGAAAAACAACAAAGCATTTGTCGTTTGTTGAAATGCAAAAGACCCCTGCTTCATTATCTGACCTCTAGCAGCTGTGTGCATTATGATGTCAAGAACAAGGGGGGAAGTAGAGTGACACTGTTATTAGCACAACGAAACCTCTTGGAGAGGGGTCGGCGTGTGAGTGTGTGGCCTTGACATGGGTGAGTGCTGTTCATTTACATTTTTGTATACCAGTCAATGAGCCAACACACTCTCATACCTAAAAGACAGAATAGGTCGATTTCCAATGACTCCCAAAACAACATATATGACTGTTCTATTTACTGCCGCATAGTGGCCGTTTTAAACATGTGACCATTTAAAGCTTTAGTGCGTAACTTTTTGATATTAACAAATGTCCGTTATATTCAAACCATTGCCAAGTGAGTTGCTAAAAAGCTAATTAAGACTATCAGCTCCACACAACTCTCTCTTTATTTCTCAGTATGGCTATGTTCAGAAGATTGTGTCGTCTGGCGACTTTCGCGCGCAGAAAATCAAGTGAACATAATTACGTCTTCTGAAGACTCCATCACGTTTTTTTTAATCCTCTGTGTCTTCCTTGGCTACAGGCAACTGTGTGGAGGATTGTGTCATGTGGACGCGCCGACAGTTTTGTTGTCATTACTTAGAAAACTACGCACTATAGCTTTAATCGTGTGACTGTTCCATTAAAAGTAATGGGTGCAGTTTTAAACACGTAGTTAAGGTAAAATGGAACTACTTAAGTGTAGGGTTAGGAAATCATCAGGGATTGGCTTAAAATAAGTCACGTAAAACTATTAAAATGAGGAGGTAACTGTGGCAAGGACGTCACTGTGTCACGGACTAAGGTCCGAAAAAGCCGGTTAATTTCACAACTTGAGCGACTTTTGGTGTCACGAGACACAAACCCCGGTTTCCTGAGTGAAAGTCCTGTGTTTGTTTGATCCATCCACCACCCCAACCTGCCTCCTTATGTGTAATTTGGCACTATTATACTTTGTCACCTCACTTACTCTTTGGCTCCTGCGATAATTACTACAGCCACGAGAGGTCACAGCCTAACAACAAACGTAAATAGGTCGTTATGAGATGTTTGCACTATCGACCTATATGGTCATTTTCTGGGTGAGAATGGTCTGCAATGAACAATAAGACTGTTACAATTACAGTGTGAGATATGGGGTAGAAAGGAAAACTCAAATCCTTCTTCATTTACATAGCCTGACTTAAACATGTCATTGAAAAAAAAAAGAACTGAACTGCCCGGGGCTGTTTCCAACCAGTATTTTGAATAAACCCCTGTGCAAGCAAAGTCAGCCCTAAAATCCTCAATGCACACATGAAATAGGTCATGTCTGAATGAATACAGATCAACCGTGCCTATCACAATCTGCAAAAGACTTACGCATCCTAAATCAAGCGCTAAGTGATTATGTTGTTTGAATTAAAGCTTTAAGACCTATTTTATTTCCTCTTTCATTAAAGATAAACAGAAATGGCTTTCACATAATTTACAGAAAATCTGTTATAGCCTATTTTAACAGTAATATCCTTACTTATGTACACTTTTTTTATGTTTGATACATTTTAAAGCCTCTGGTCGCACATTTTTATAAAAGTTATGTAATTGATTGTGTGACAGCCCACCACCTGGCTTCCAGTGCTGCTCTGCTCTGTTTTATTCTTGCAGGAGCCTGGGTGAGTTGTCAGGGCAACTGGCTGCACCTGAGAGGCGGGACTGGCAAAAGGCAGAAAAGGGCTGCTCTCCCAGGCCATTCTCTCTCTTGCTCGGCAACCTCTCCTCATGGCCTCCACACCTCTGTAGCTTGATCAAGGTTTACACTTTTTATAGCACTCACACTCATCCATACGTGCCTTACACCACTGACTCCTTCCATATCTCCATATCCCTTATTTCCCTTATTACTTAGATAAACAAATGTGGCTTTTGAAAGTTTTGTGTGTTCAGACTCCCTCTTGTTACAAGCCGAAGCCAAGTTTGTAATGATGGTAAAAAAAAGAAAGAAAATTAATACATTTTTGGGGAAGCAGTCCATTTTAGGCCAATATTTGACCACTATGTGACTGTTACTCAGGATAACTGGTTTAAGAAAACATTTAGATTTTATAATGCATATACTGTATGTATGATTGATTACTTTGAGAAAGTTAATAACATTTGAGCTCCTTAAACTGACTATTTTTTTAATGCAAATGTCTAATAAGATCACTGGCAAACTCTCAATACCCGTTGTGATATATTTGCGAGGACTGGTATGATTAAGGCTGCTTTTGTCACAAACCCATCCCCTTGAGCATGTTTTCCCTGTCTGTCTGGTTTGTTTTTGTGTTTTGTGTTACGTTCCTGAACCCCGTTCCGGTTGCCGGGCAACGACTGCAAGGCGGGAATTCAACCTGAACCTGCTCTCACCTGTTCATCAACAATCTACACAACTGGTCATGGTCATCATCACTACACTATTTAAACTGTGACCTGACATCCAGTCCCTGCCGGATCGTTAGCCATACTCTACCTTCACCCTGGAATTCCCTTCACCCCGGCCTGGCAACCAGAACCATCAACTACATTGTTCTATCAAGACCCCTGTTCACCAGTACTCCCCTCCCAACACGTTCGTCGCCACTATCAGCATTCCATCACCTGTACTCACCTGTCTACACGTCTGGCATTACCTTTTCAAGTATATTTTTGTCATCAATAAATACTCACCTTTTTCACCACCTACCTTGTCCTGGTCTGCGTTTGGGTTCAGAACCTGAGTGTTCTGACTGCTTTGCTGTTATTTTACTTAGCATTGGGCTTGATGCAAAAGAGCTTTTAGGGGAGTGAGGATTCTCATTTAAGCTGTCCAGATTGAACATACACACACAAGCATAAACACACTCCAATCTGGCTCCTGTCAAACACAGTTATTGGAAGGAGCCTGCACCAATGTGGGTGCACTTTTCATCAAAATTACCTTCCACGTGGCGCACACGTACACATCTTAGTAGTAAACCCTGTGTTTCCAATACCTATATATTAGACAGACACCTTGCTGGTGGTTGTCATTATCTGTTTTGGCAGACTCTTGCAATACTTTGTCCACAACTAGGCCCTCGCCCCCTGGCATTAAAACTCCCACAGACAGCAGTTTGCGTCCCGAGTCGAGCCTATCATATTAGGGCTTAACACAGGTTCATAAGGTGTCCAGAGAGGAAGAAATACTCAACCGCTTAGGCAGGAGATTCACAACTTGACCGGCACCTGTTGTATTTTCTGGTGCTACTTTAGGTTTTATGTAATAGACCTCATCCAACGAAATTCATACATTTCTTGCAGAAATTCGATAAATGCTTACTAATTCTTACTAATTTGGAATGACCAATGCCCTGCACACAGCAGTTGTCGTCATTTCTAACTCCCAATGGTGTTCCGTGGAGGGTTTGGACAGCCACGAGTCTCCTCTGATAAATACAGAGTTGACAGCTTTTTCTTTTCACATGACAGAATGACGTTTCCCTGGGAGGATGTGACACAAACAGAAGCTCATGCTATCTCCCCAGATCCTGTCACTTTCCCCACAGGTGCTCTGGCCGAGTAGTCTTTTAAATAGGTTGTGTAATTTTTTTTTAAACTTTGTCAGAGAGGACATAGTTTCATCTTGCAGATGTTGGTATACTTGTTTTTGTTAGCAGTTCTTAACCTAGGTCATAACCACTCCAGATTTTATTCATGGTGTTTTTAAACCTTATATTGTGTTAGAGTCAAATTTGACCCATTTTCACGTTCTGATATGTAAAAAGTGCCATTTACTTTATTTTATTGGAACAAGGCTTCATGATGTCCCCATAAACAGCTACTGTATTTTAACAAAACGATTGAAAGAAAATTATAAATTTAAAAAAAGTAATATATTTGTTGTCAAATATGAATAAGTGGTATATTTTAAGATGAAAGGTCCCTGGGGCCCAAAAAAATTGGCTTTTTTCTGAGTTGTTGAGCAATAAATCCAAACTCTTCCATCCTAGATTTATCCACTTGATGTCCATAATTTATCACGTTTTTGGTCATTTCTGCCGCTAGCTCCGTGCTACCGTCTAGCGTAAATCTCCCATGATGCTTTGCAAGAGTGTGTTTATGTTTTTCAACCAATGGGAAGGCAGGTAAGAATGGCGTCACTGTTTTGAGATTTGGCAAATATTTGGGCCTTTTTTGAAGAAATGTAAATAGTTTGTCCTTTATATGAGTTATGATGTTCATTATGTTTATTTTTGCACTGCATGACTCCAAATATATAGGAGAACTGTTTTAGACAACACACATGCTTGTGTAACATTGCTGTTTGTGTGATATCAATAAATATGACATTATTATTTTGATTATTGGCATAAGTGAATGTCATGAGGGCAAAAGCGTCTGGACTTTTATTGAAAAAATGTATATATTTTGTCAACTGTATGTAAGTTATAATGTTTATTTTTTCACAGTTTGACTCCCAAGACATATGAGAACTGATTTAGACAATAGATTGGCTTAGCTGTTATTGCTCTGTGTGTGATATCAATACATATATGTGAGATTCATGTTCCGTTTTATTTATTTATTTGTCTTTAAGGTCATACAACCTTTTTTTACATTCAAGTGACCTCACTGCAGCACAAATATTCTAATAGCCCAGTTTTTCCTGAAAGAAATGATGTATCATAAATTGACTGTACACAACAGGGTTGATGTTTTACAAGCTTTTTTAGAAAATAAAACCAGACGGACAATGAATTGTAAAAATGACCACAGGTTCCTGAGGGTTTTAAATTGGGTCACTTATGTAGTAGAAATGTGAATTATTTCACATTATTTCTGAAAAGACAGAAAATGTGTTTTTGGCTCATGTGGATGAAAGACACCAAATCCCAGAATGCACTTGCTTCGCTGCTTTAGAGTCCACTCCCAAGCCACGCCTACCGTTTACAGACAGACAGACAGTGAGGCATTCAACTCAACTCAAGTGTGTTTTATTGTCATTTCAACTGCAACACAACCATTTACACAAAACAACATTTCACCGTGGCTCAAGTGGTATTACACATTTAAAATATTTAAAAACAACATTATATAAAAACGACATACGAAACAGGCTACATTTAGTGCACACACATTATAGGCTCCGTAAAATTCAGCTAACGCATACCAGCATTAGCGCTTGGTGGGCTGTAAACACTGAGTATAAACACAGCCGTAAATTTGCGTGGAATGTAGAATGGTCGGCATTTAACAGTCACAAACTCCACCAGCAGTTAGCAGTTAGTTGGATATAAGCAGCCCATTTCTGCACCAGTCCGTGTTAACAAAGCCCACCTCCACTAGTCTTACCCGGTGACAGAGCAGCAGGCCTGGTAGTTGGTTAGTCCGGTACACTGTTGTTCATCCATGTTTCCATGGCAACAACAAAAACACAGCAGTCTCTGATCTCGCGTTGGAAGTTTTGTTGAAGTTGGATGTAGTCCAGTTTGTTGTCTAATGAGCGGACACTTGCAAGCAGGATTGATGGAACAGGTGGCCGGCTAGCGTTAGCCTTCCACCTAGCTAGAATAGAATAGAATATACTTTATTGTCCCCTAGGGGAAATTTGTCATGGACTCAAGAGTGTGTAGTGCATAGTAGTAGCTACCATTACAGACAATAAATACATGTAAAAAAAAATTAAAAAAAAATAAAATACAGTTATCCAACACCGAGTTATTGCACACTTCTCAGGCCTATCTATTACAAATCGTACAAATCTATTTAAAGTTTTGATTTAAAATTTTGATGGAGACTGGTACGAAGGAATATTTAAAACGGTTCAATTTAGTTTTAGGGATTCTGTACCTTCTGCCAGAAGGCAAGAGCTCGTATTCCGTTTGAAGGATGTGGGACGGGTCCACCAATACTCTTCGCGCCTGCCTGCCTAAGTACAGACTGCTCATAGATGGACTGAAGGGAGCGCTTATCAGTCCTCCCCATCACCTTCATAGCAGTCTGTACCAGGCGCTTAACTTTGATTTGGACTGTGTGGAGAGATGGCCGAACCACGCCGTCATCCCATACCTGACAACACTCTCCATCACTGTTCTGGCTGACACCAAACACCCTTAGTCTGCGTAAGAAATACAGTCTTTGCTGTAAACGGGAACATACATAATCTACGTGGTCACTCCAGCTTAAGAGGGTATCCAGGTGGATACCCAAATACCTATAAGAAGTGACCTGTTTGATATCCTCCCTATGAATGGACAAAGGGGTATGATCCCCCACCGACCGAGGGTCAAACACCATCTCCTCAGTTTTTTTTAATGTTAATGGTGAGATGGTTCTTGTCACACCACAGAACAAATTTGTTAACCTCCGTAAAGTACAATGATGGATCTGAGTTCTGGTGAAGCAGACTAAGAATGGCAGTGTCGTCAGAAAATTTTAAAAACAGGTTGCCCGGGAGACTATTAGTACAGTTGTTAGTATAAAGGGTGAACAGGACCTTTGAACTTATACAACCCTGAGGTGCACCCGTACTAATGCATTTTGATTCAGAAACGAGTCGTTAATCCTAACATTTTGGGTTCTTTCTGTTAAAAAAGGGTTTTTAAGCTCTGCAGCAAAGGTCTTAAGGAGAAAAGCAGAGATGCCATCCGGGCCTGCAGATTTCTTTTTACATATATGGCTGAAAAGTAACTGAATTTTGAGGGGATCAACTACTAACCTAGAGCAGGGGTCAGTTGTAAATGACTGTAGTACATTATTACATTCCAGAGTAGTCCTGTGTATCAAACCTCAGAAAGAAATAATTAAATTCATCTGCTTTACTCTGCTCATCATATGTTGTGAGGCCCTTCCTGTGTGTTGTCATATTTGTAACAGATTTCATGGAGACCAAAAGTTTTTTAGAGTCCATAGAGGCAAAATTCTGTTCTATGACATCCCTATGTTTCCTTCTTGCATCCCTTAATGACTGATTAAGCTCCCTTTGAACTGATTTCAACCCCATCCTATCATGATTCCTAAAAGCCATTTTTTTCCTGTTGATACAGTCATTTAGCTCTCTGGTGATGTATGGCTTATTGTTAGGGTAGATTGTAATAACCTTCTTGGTGGCCACACAATCCTCACAGAATTTAATATAATCCGTAATAGTGTCAGTGGCCTCATCAATACCCAAACCATGGAAAATGTCCCAGTCTGTACTGAGAAATAAGCCCTTCAATGTATCTATACTGTCTTTAGACCATACAGTCACTGTCTTAGTTAGTGGTTTACTGCTCTTCAAAACAGTCTTATAAGTAGGTATTAGATGGAGTGTATTATGGTCAGAGTTTGACAGAGGGGGCTTTGGACTGGCCCTGTATGCATGACTTATATTACCGTAACATTTGTCCAACAATCTATTGTCTCGAGTGCCACACTTGACATATTGTTCGAATCCAGGAAGGGAAAGTTTCAATTTACAGTGGTTAAAATCTCCAAGATTAAAAACCGGGGCTCCCGGAGTACGTAGCAGTTGGTGGTGGACACAGTCTGCAACACGAGCTGCAGCTCGGGCCGCATTCCCGCTGGATGGCACATATGCTAAGCAAATTATGATATTGCCAAATTCCCTCGGGAGGTAGCTAGCTCATACTCCAGCCCTCGTTCTGCGTTTCACCGCTGAGGATGTCCCCTTACCGGCTAGCGGCATCGAGCGACACCGCAGGCTGAGGTGCTGGTCTCCGTAGCAGGCAAAGCTTGCGTAGTGTGTCGAGTATTCCGTCTGTAATGAAGTTTCCTGCATATTCTCCGATCTGTACCAATGTATCCATATGTACACATGTGCGGTAGTTTGAATGCACATAATTGTTGTAAAGGTTTGCTGCTGAAAAGACAGAAGCCTGTTTAGCGAAGCTTCAAGATGGCTAACGCTCGGTTTGCTTCGGTAAGCTTCGTGTAAAGACAGTCCCACACCCTATAGGCAGGTTGAAAACATGTGGAACTAGCTGGCTGTAGTCCACAGACTCTTGGTAAAAATGCCTCAGATGATGCTAAATGATGATTTTTGCGTTGTCAGAGGCTTTTTCCAGACCAACAATACAGAGAAATCTAGTCTCAGGGGGACATGAGGGACGGAAGCACGGTTTCTACTGATACAAAGTGCTAAATCGGTGAAGTATCCCTTTAAATCACTGGTCAAATTTGACCCACTAACACAAAAGATGTGTTCAGCTTTCTAACACATTACAAGGGTTAAGGTACTGTAATGATGTGTTGCTGTTCAGATGTCATTGCTGTAATGTTTTCATTCCATCCTTCCCACAGTCATCATTATAAAGAGCGGGGCGGTATGCACTCCAAAAAGTGAAATAGCAATTTAAAAAAAATGTAAAAAGCTTGAAAATATTTATCTACCACATGGGGGTCCTGCAAAAAAAAAAGGGTTAAGTGGTCACAAAATTATTTTACAATTTGACTTAAGGGGGACATTAATGTTAAATCTGTACTAGGTTTAATTGCAATTTGTCCTACAGTTGTTGAGACATTTTACTCTATACCAATACCAAGTGCCAATCCATCTTGAGATATTTTACAAGATAGTAAATAATTTGACCTACTTGTGGCGCTAGTGGACATATCAGGGCATCACCAAAATCTGTAGGATTTATCATCTGGGGATGATGAATGTCTGTACGAAAGTTCATGGCAATCTATTGAATAGTTCTTAAGATATTTCAGTCTGGACCAAAGTGGTGGACTGACCAACTGACTGGCCGACAAACTGAGATTGCCATCTATAGAGCCAAGTTGCTAGCTTGGCTAAAAAAGTCCGGACATTACAGTAAATCACCAAAAAACTCTTACAGTTACCAAATATAGACACAAAGCTGCTAATTTGGCAATGTGTGTTCATTTATCCCATGCAGTAATGTTAATTTAAAAAATGTGGTCCAGTGACGTGGTCCAGCGGCTCTACTCATTTAAATTGAACTCATCCGGTGAACAAATTAGGGCCTCCAGAGCAGTGTGAGCTCCAAAAATTTGTCTTTAAGCCCAACTAAATGTTTTGTGTAGTGGTGAGTGGGTATGTCTGTTGGTTTATCAGAATAGTGGACGCGCTTTGTATCTGTTTATTTCTTCTCCTATTTTTCCGTCCGTCTTTATATCTTTTCACCCTGTCTGTCTACCTTTCTGCAAAACAGTCTCTAACTCTGTCTGAGTTGCAATGGACATCTTCCTGTCAAAAAAGTCCGAACCTTGAAATGACAGCTTAGTAGGTGTGTGTGTGTGTGTGTGTGTGTGTGTGTGTGTGTGTGTGTGTGTGTGTGTGTATAGGGACATGGGGAGGTTGGAAAGGGTAACTCTTGGTGATAACTGTAATCAGAAAGAGTGTGTGATGGGGGAAATCTCATTAGTGCTAATGCCTGATAACATGGATGTGGTTTATGTACATCCTTCATGGTATCTCCTCAATTATAAGCACACAAACAAATACACACACACACACACACACACACACACACACACACACACACACACACACACACACATAGTGTGTGGCACTATCTTTGTGGGGACCCGTCAGTGACATAATGCATTCCCTAGCCCCTTACCCTAACCTTAACCATCACAACTAAATGCCTAACCTTAACCCTTACCCTCACTCTAACCTAATTCTAACCATAATTCTAAAACCAAGTCTTAACCCTCAAACAGCGCTTTAAAGTTGTGGGCCAGCATTTTGGCCCCAAAAAGCTGTCCGGACCCCACAAGTATACTGTATTCCCAGTTGTTGGACCCCACGAATATAGTTAAACAAGATCTCACACACACACACACACACACACACACACTCCTGTACACACACAACTGTACACAACTGTACATGATATGCATGCCACTATTAATGAGTTCATGATGACAGAGTTAGCTATAATATGATTTACGTTTTGTATTTAAGGGACCTGCTGCATATTGTCTGTCATTAAGCAAACCAAAGATGATTCTGTGATGATTCCTGGCCTTTTTGGGCTCAAGATGTGAGGCTTATATAGGCGTATAATGATAAATGAACTTGTATCCCCAGGGTTACATCTTATCAGTGTACCTATATTTGTTGGCACAACAAGTGCTCTAAATTATACAGAAAAAAATACATTGTTACAAATTGCCCTCCAGAACATATATAAACGTTTTCTGATCCGGGAAACGACACAATCTTGGTTGAAAGAAATCAATGCTCCAGTATACACCAGGAACAACCACTGCTATGCAATATCCACTTTTAGAATAAAATGAGTAGGAAACATGTCATGAACAGCGGGCCCCGTGTTAGTCAGACATTTTGTTGATCCATCCGACCATCCCGACCTCCTTACTTCACTAACTTTGTGGTTCCATAGTAGACGTCTACTTCCGCTGCTCCCGACAGTCAAAAGTCACAGTTTGTATTGTAATTTGAACGTTAACACACATTGTTTTAGGGCTTTTGCTAAAACAACTGATACTGTGTTTTTTCTTGGCAGGATATCTGTCGAAAACATAAACACACTCATCTAGGAAAATGCACACATTCAGCAACTTGCCATATACTACAACACTGAGAAAGTCAGTGCTCAGCATTGATTAGCAGTGTAAGGCTAACATCAAATCAAAAGTAATCAAAAGTTCCTCCACCCTATATTTGACTATAGGGGAGTCTGAACTATACACATAATTCACTTTCATTCGATAACTAGATGGATTGACTTCCATTGGGATTCATGAATACATCTGACTCTGCAGTTCTGAAATAACAAGTAACTTTCCCCTGCTCATCAGCACAACTGTCTCACAAACCTGGCTTTCCATTGAAGATATAAGCTTGTTAGACAGGTATTATAGTGAAATACGGAGAACATAGACAAGTGCAAAACAAAGTGTCTCCTTTTCTTCTTCAGACTGTGGCATATTCCTTTTTTGTCAACTGCATTTCCAGAAAGCTGATTTATATCCTTGTCAAATCTCATTCACTTCATTGTGGTTGCTTATTGTGAAACATCTTGTGCCGCTTTGGTTTGTTTTTCTTTATCCCTTTGCCATACAGTGCCCACAGAAGTCCCAATGTAATGCATTATGTGATAACCTCTGACAAGAGTTTTGTTAAGGTGTGTGTTTAGTGGACTACAGTTGTTATTTAAATGTGTCAGCTAAAAATGTAATCAACATTTAGGTAAATGTAAGTATCTGATTGGACTCAGTATCAGCATCTACCAAAATATTAAAAGACTTTGATCGGGATGGTTACCAAAAAATCTTGATCGGGACACAGCTAGCATCGATGGTCTTTTCTGTTGAAGTATGACTGTTATTTAAGCTGATAAAACCAGTCTTTTTTTTACATAGAATTCCTTGGATTTCAATTAGAGTATGTAGCTTTAAGGGAGCATGAGGCTGCATCAACATTAGATTGAAGGAGCAATAATCTGTAGAAACCCAGAAACATGAATGGATGGAGCAAAGAAGAAAAGGAACATGGATCAAGCTCAGTACAGGCTGAGATGTTAATATAAATTAAATAATACTGGAAACAAGTATTAAAACACTTTCCGGAGTTCACCTTTAAAACTACAAAAAAAGGCAAAGTGAGCTTTTCTGTTTTATAAAAAAAAAACATATTCCCCTTGTTATGATTTAATTTTACAGTGTTACTGCTTATTAAATTAATTTGGTAAGGCAGAGCAGCTATCAGCCAGCCAGTGCTCACGCTTTTTGTTCTTGGCTTTTGGTCAAAATCCCAGTGGATCAATTGACAACTCCCCCCTGCCTCCCTCCAAACTGTTTCATGGCAGTGGATTAAAGCAGGAGAAAAACAAGTCTGAACTCTAGACAGTCCCACCGCTACTTCAAACATGGCAAACATTTTCTTCCGTTTTACCTGTCTCCTTCTCTTAATTCCGCTATCTCTCCAAGATTGAAATCCGTGAAACAGACATTGACACCACAGCACAGCAGGACTTTGTATTTTTGATACCTCTTCTTTTGAAATTAGGTATTTTGAGAGAAGTTCAGCTCGGGTGCATCCAAGAATTGTCCTGAAATCCTGAGTGTTACAGTCTATCGTATAAAAAATGCGTGTGTGAGGGAAGTAGTGACGTTATTATAGAGCAAATATCTGCATCATGTCATCATCAGAATTGAGCTTATTAAAGAGAGTAAAGAGGGTAGAGTGCCCACACAGCAGCACACACATATTGTGGAACCCAACAGCTGCCTTCTGGACAGGCTAGAGGCCACCACTATAATCATAAATTTGGGCCGTAATAAGTGTCAGGGGTCATGATAACAGTTACATTTCCGTCAGCCCCGCAAAATGTCTGCTGCATTGTCTATTTTACAAATATTAGTTGTGCTTTTTGTGGCTGACATTGGATGGTGACTGGGGACTGAACTCGCCAGTCTCCTGCAGACTCTGCTAACCTCCTGCTAACCTTCTTTTGACTCTGCTAGCCTGGGCTGGCTAGCCAGCTGGCCGGTGAAGTGAACGCTGAGGAAAGGGTGGAGGAGGAGAAGATGAGCTCAAGCTAGCAAGACCACCTCTGCGGTTATCTCATGATTGTGAGTCACTTGTCAGGATAGATAAGGGGACTCACCAGTCTCCTGCTGATATGCTAGTCCGACCACTCGAGTTTTTCAAATGTAAACATCAGAGTAAATACAGAGTTATTGTAAATATTTTATTAGATATTGTTCTTTGAAGTTTAATTCTTGTAATTTCTGTCATATAATCAATTATAGTCAAGAAATCAGCCAAATGTAATCTTACTATGTAATTATACTTTGGGAACAAGATACTTTACAGGTCCCACAAATATATTCACTTTTCTTTCTAAGTTTAGCAGGATTCACTATCAATCATGTATCAATATGGGTGTTTATTCAATACACAGTGGGTTCATGTTTTAATGTAGTGTGTAATGTTTAAGCACAATTTAGGCCCAGCCGTCTCAGAGAGGAGACTTTTCTCTCTGTGTCAGAGGGACAGGAAGTGCAGGTTGAAAGCTATCTTTAGTTGAACAATAGTTTAAGTTAGGTAAGGGAGATGTGAGTGATCAGACAAGTAAGACCATCTCTGCATCCATCTCCATCTCTACATCAGAGGAGGCACTGAGGCATACGTGGAGGGATTAAACCCTGACTGCAACTGCTCTGCTGGGCATCCTGCTGGCCATTGTGCAATCGTCAAACAGTGAGCTGAGCGGCCTCTGTCGGTTTCCAGCGGGACGTCGGCAACTGTGGTGTCCTTTCCTCAAGATTTGGCTAGATCTTGGGAGTGCTGGTCCCATTCAAACGGGTGACTGTTCTTCTGTGTGCCGATCTGACGGCCACATTCCGCTTTATGATGAATCGTGCACAAGTTGAAGGAGCTGGTTAACATTTCACTCGAATTGTACTGCATACAATTTCATGCAACAAATACAAGTTATTGATTGATTGATTGATTGACAGTGCCTTTGTTAGGTAGGTTTTGTGCTTTCTTAGTCTACTAAAGCTATACTGCATAAAATACAGTTTACATTTGGCAGTACATTCATAAAAGTTGTCCTGAACTTAGACGGTGTGGGTACGGTGCTGTTAGACATTGCAGTAATCATTGAATGTCTTTACGTCTCTAATGTCTTTGTGCACTGTGCACACATTAATCAATAATCCTCTCTATGACAATGCAATCAAAAAAGCCATTCATTATTTAGTGAACTGAAAATGATCATTTGTGAATGATTTGAAACTAAATAGGATTAATGGAAAATGAAATACAGCTAATGAAGTGTCTCAATGCAGCTAGAGAGTAAGACATGGCTAGTGTATGAACGCCAAAACTTTCCATCTGAGGAGGCCGCACACCCCAAATACATATTTTAAAACCAAATGTATTGAAAAGACTGTAATTCTAACAGCACTCAGACATTAACAACTATCATACAGATCCGATACATTGGGTCTGTATGATCTTCTCATTGCCTTGCCACACTGTGATTGGTCTATTTAAGAAATTCCCATTATTAAGAATGGAAAGGCTGAACGTCAGCCGGTGGTCAATGTTTGATTTCATTACAAGTGAATGACTCATGGCTTCGTGCCATTTAGATTCTGATTGAAACAGTCTGTTTGAAGTGATTTGATTAGGCACCAGTGATACAGAAGGATGAGCAATAGCAGGTATGACTGGAGCCAGTAATAACTCAGTGAAAATGGTCATAGCTACTACAATCAAGTTGGGAACATAGTTAAATAAACAAGTGACCAGTATTATAATGAGTCATAGAGTATACCATATGTGATATACCTTTCCACCTTTCTTCAACTAGCATATACGATCATACTGAATGTTTTAATCCTTTAAAAAATCTGAATACCTGACTACTTGATACATATTTTAAATCCTATCCTGTCGTTCTACCTGTTTGTCTATACACCTTTCAGCTACCTTGCCTGCTTTCAGCTCTTCTTCTGGTGGCTGGTCATCTTTTTTTTCCAATTACTTTGGCTGACTGGTTGCCCATGTATAGTGATGTTTAAGTATCCTCGCTGAGCGCTGGGGGAAAGCTGATATATGAGGAGCAGTTAGCGCTGCTCTCCGCCTTCTGTGGCTGTTAATCAAAGATGCTGGCTTTTTTTATGTCCTCACTTTACAGTGTAAGTCTTCCGCACTCACCCTCTTATGAAAGTTTCATCATGCAATCATCAAGGACTGAGTAAGTGAAAGGACGAAAAAGAGGTTTCTTTTTTTATGTAAAAGTAATATTAAGCAACACACACAACCGTTTTATCCAAATGTGATGCTTGCTTGTAATAGGTAGTGATTGCATGTGATTTATGATGAACCAGAAATAGAGCCTTCTTCTTTCTGTATATCCTTACACTTCTTTAACTTCTCTCTTTTCTTCTCTGTATTTTATATTTATAGTAGAGGTGTAGCATCTTTATGAGTTTTAATATTAGGACAGCGACATGCAGTAAAACATGCTGTTGTTTTCTGATATCACAACAGTTGCAGAAACAAGTGTGAGGTTGTTGTAAGAGACAGAGAGATAATTGCAGATAGAGTGCAGGGTGGGGGGCAGTGCGTATGTGTGTCAGTGCAGGTGTGTGTCCCTGGCAAGTGAGCATAAATCTAGGAAATATATCTGTGCTGACACGACACTACAGCTCCTGCCCACACACAAGCATATGACGAAACACACACACACACACACATACACACACATACATGTGACCCGACACACACACACACACACACACACACACACACACACACACACACACACACACACACACTCAAGCACAGTACACCAGTGATCCATCCCATATAGTCTACTAGACCCCTTTTAAGCTAATTGGTTCTACAGCAATAATCCAGGCAAAGCTAATTACAGGCCGTCTGACACAGTCACGTCTGGAAACATGCCTATCTGCTTCTTAGGTATGGGACAGCAAAAGAAAAAGTTATTTAACATTGTTATTAAAACAAAACATATTTGTTGAACCAAACATTTGTATGGCTCCTCAAAATGTGTTTGGTGTTTTACATAAAATGTCACACTAAGTAAAAGGCCAACAAATTAAAATGTATGGAGCAAATTGTATTAGCTCTATAAATTTAGTCTAAACATTATATGTGTGTGAATATGAAAGCATTACAAATGTGTGTGACCTGCACATATTATAATAAACTGTGTTTAATCCACTTGTACTTTCAGTCAATCAATAATCATCCTGTTATGCGGAATAACTTTATTACATCCTTTACCCAATGAATGAGCCTATGCTCGATTGACCCAAACTCGATTGACTTTTTAGGCTCCCATCACTAACTCATGTGTGCAGTACCATAGTACTAAGTGTAAAGAAAAACTCAGGAGCAGCTCGACCCTGGATATGTAAAGGTTTGAGAGACTTGACTTGAACAGAAGCAGTTAATGAAATCTTTGATCGAGGAGAATTAGGATTAAGCAGTACATTTTAACCACAATGTGAAATTCCTGTCTTCCTGAAGGTGTATTTAAACTCATGCTGAACATAAAAGATTGAGCTTACCAAATAAGTTCCTTCTTCACTCATTTATGCACGTGTCAAGATGCTATTGGATCATTTATAGTCTACATCCATGATGTTCCACTTCTGAGATTGCTCCGTTGCCGCCGGAAATTATGCCGGATGTCTTTCATTTCGGCCGGATGTCCGTTACCTTCCGCTTTCTTTGTGTTGGGATTTTAAACTCCGGTGGATTTCTGAGGACTATGGTTAACTGCTCATCAGATCTCTGCAGGGTAAATCCAGACAGCTAGCTAGACTATCTGTCCAATCTGAGTTTTCTGTTGTGCGACTAAAACAACCTTTGAATGTACACGTTCCACCAAAATAAGTTCCTTCCCGAGGCTATTTTGCAGAGGCGCTGTTGCTCCGTCCAGCGCTTAGCGCCGCCCAAGATACTTGTGATTTGTTTAAAGAACATCCAATAAACCAGAGCACGTTTTTCTCCCATCCCGGAATGCTGTGTGGACTTGCAAGACCCTCCTCCACAGAGCTGTGAAGGAAGGTCTGGCAATGCATGACTAGATCATTTACAACAATGATTCTTACATACATAACAAGTCACGTTGTAGGTAACCCAGATCACATGCAGCACATTCACCTGTGACCGTCTGGGTCAAAGAACATCTTATCATCCAATGTGTGCGTTACTTCTGCAGTTTCTGTGTGTATGAATGTTAGGTGTGTGTGTGTGTGTGTATACAAGTATGTGTTATGTGTTAACTTCCTCCCCTGACCTTGGCAGGATGGTAATGCCAGAGGCAGCACTGTCTTATCATACATCTGTTACGTTTCCCGTCATCTATGAAGACAGAGTTGAACTACTACACTGCCCGAGTAAGGTCGGTGTCCAAGAGTACTGCTGTAATGAGACCTGGGGCACAACTGTCTCAACTTATACAGCATGAGTTAATAAGCTGGAATTTCAACCACACTAAGTAGTAATAGTAATACTAGCATATTGTTCTAAAAAAAATGTCCTCCTTATAGAAAACACAATGTAATACAATCCAACGCAAAAAACTTAATATATGTCCATATAAATAAAGTTTAGCTTCAAAGCAAGTGTGTGATTCTTACAAAAGCAGACAGCTACTTCATCAACACCATGTTTGGAATCCTGCTAAACAATTGAATCTGCTAAAACTTGTCAGTCTCCTCGAAAGTAATTTAAAATTGTCATGGGACAGCTGTCCTTGGGGTGTTTGTGTCTGTTTCCCTCTCCCCTTTTCCCTGTCTGTGTGTCTGTTTTGCCGGAGCGGCGGAATGTAGGTCAAGGGGCGTGGCCGGGCGATCTACCTACCTGAACTGCTGCTGGCGATTCTTCAATCACATCTGCTCAGATGTTGCAGATTCTCCTAATCACGGCTGCAGTATTTAGCCCAGTTGGAACCTGCAGTCGGCGCCAGATCGTTAAGATTACCAAAGTGGTAACTTGGCTCCCAGTTGTTGTACTAAGTTGTAACTTCTGTACGTTTTTTTTTTTTTTGCCTTTCTTTTTGTTCCTCGTGCTCCGTACTGATCTGTTTCTCCTCTCTTTATTCAGACTGACGCTACTACACCTGTTTGCCGTTTGCCGCTGTTCTACCAGCTCCTCGCCTCTCTGCCAGATCCCTGTGAGCGTTTTGGACTCACTACACTCTGCTTCGCCCGCTGCTATCCTGTCCCCACTACCAGCGCTGCAAGCTGTCCCTGCCTTCGTTGCCTTTTTTTCGTGATCATTCATTAAAAAACACTTAAACTGTTCTCTCTGTGTCCGTGTCGTGATCCTCTGTGTTCTGGGTCATAGCCACAGCCTTAACAAAATACCCAATTGTGACTTTTTGACATTCTACCATTCACTGTCAGGATCATTTCTTTTTCTTTTAAAGATGGGTGTTGTCAGGTCAATCTGCTGTCTTAGACAGGCATCAAGTATTTCACTGTGATTAAGTTTCATTGCTTTTCTGATCATTGCCTTCATTACTTCATGCTTTCCAGAAAATTGAACTAGAAGCACTGGGCATATTGCCTTGATATAAATTGTACTGATATTTCAAGTGTCAAGATGGACCTAAATCAGCACTCCTTGTTTAAGATACTGTACATGATCTGCTCCGTTCTCCTCATCTTTTCTACTCCATTCTCATTTCAACTAACCTGATCTTTGAAGTTGTCTCTATTATACATTTACATTTCTCTTTACCATTCTTCCTTTTCTTGTTCTCTCTTCCTTTTTTTACTTTAGTTCCCCTCAGCACTCATCTCCTGTTGCCACCCTCATGCTTTTCCTCCTGTTACCTGCAACATTTACTGCAATCAACTTCAGACTCTGGTTGATGTCTTATTTTAAGATTATCAAGTCTTATACAATGGTCTGGGTGAATACTCCATTCTGATTGGCTGCAGAGTGTCCATAAAAATTCATAGGAAACCTACTAAAGAAATTCCGGTGAAACTGACTGACTGTTTACCCTTCTAAATTAATGCGATAAATTAAAAGAGAAAATGTCAATCTGTTATTTCCATCCCTGTTGTGTGATTTAGTGCCTCAACCTCTTAACACCACAGGATGGCGCTAACACACAAGCTGCAAGAAGTTAGTTACACTGCCCCTCTGAACTGCTTTGTTTCACAGCGAATAACATTATCTCATATCCTGTTCACTGTTCAGGTCGCTACTTCAGGCTGCGGCCGATAGTTCACATGGCGGATAATTGTTCGTGAAAATCATTATATTGTTTTGGGGACAATGACATGGAAGATAGCTAGCTTGTCTTGTTGTTCAACATACTGTCAAATTATATTTATATTTACTGATTCAACACAATGTAATTGAATTTGAATCTTACTAGCATAGCGTTAGCTTACTGGCTCGTAGCTGTCTGAGCTGAAGGGTTCTATGAGTTGTGCAGACTATATAAATGTCTCCCGTTGCTAAGGGTGGCAATTAGTTTCTAATGTCAGTCCTATTTACTGGAGCAGTAAACAATGTTTGCATTGCATAAGAACCTTGTGGGATGGGACTGATTGTTCCAGTTATTAGTCAAACCCACAAACGTAACCAGGGAAACATAGTTATTGTTTGGAAAAACTTTAGATTTCAATTGTAAAACGAATATGAAATATAAATTAATGGTTTGAAAAAAAGATTATTTGGCAAGTGACCATGGTATAAGCAGGTTAATGTCCTTTGAGGTGTCAATTGTCAAATATTAATGGACTTTGGCGCCTCGGACGGTTAACACCTCTCCGTCTTCCATTAATACCTGACAAAGGACACCTTGTCGGACATTAACCATTATATGTACTGCAATGGAACGTCAATGTTTATCATTAAGCCTGTTAATATTAGATTTTCGATTTGCCACACCCACATGCAAAAGCTTATAACAGAAGAACTGCAAGGCCAACATGCATGCTATATATGAGGATTCATCTGAAAACCTTTTACTCACTAACTAAAACATAATTAAGCCTTAAGATGACTTACAAAACCTTTTCACATTCATTCAAACATTGTTGATCATATTTTTTTCTCATAAAACAAATGCATGTGACTGCTGGCTCTGGGAGGAGGGACTTAACTTAAGCATTCATTTAGAGTGACTGTCATTGGATGTTCCTATCATGCTATACAGAGAGCCGAAGTCACGCCCTTCCACTTCCGTCCATGGGACCTATCTTTCAAAAAAATATGTACAGGAGTGAACGGGAAGAGGTAAATTATGTTTTAATCCCGTTTGAACTTATTCCGGCAAATTTGAGATTTGCTCTGCAAGTCAGTCTGGCGAAGAGCCCATTCAAACACATTTCCAATGTCCCCAAAATGGAGGCACCAATCACAACTGCTGAGGCGGGCTTTACACCAATCACAACCGTTGAGGCGGACTTTACGCGACGGCGAGCAGCTTTTTGTTTACATTCAACATGACGGCTACCGAAGCGCAGCGTCACCCGGATCGTTGGTCTGATTGGTTGGACTATCCAGTGCACCCAGAGGCATTTGAGCGGTGTCCGTTGGTGATGCCCCTTTGGAAATGAACTGTCAATGAACCTTTCCCAGACCCACTCTCAGTTACAACTAAGAAGGGTCTGGTGTCAACCAGGCTAGTTTGAACTGAGATTGAGCATGTTTTTTTCCCATCCCAAAATGCTGTGTGGACTAGCCAGACCTTCCTCTGCGGCGCTGTGGAGGAAGGTCTGGCAAAGTGAAACTAATCTGCTGGTTAGTCCACCCACTTTGGTCTCAATAGCACTTTTTTTTTGGCATGACAATTTGTACAGACATACATGGTGCCCAGAAGATGAATCCTACTGACTTTGGTAATCCCCTGACTGTACCTAGTGCCACAAGGTTGCCACAACTATTGGATAATTGTCATGACATTTGGTTAAAGACATTCATGTTCCCATCAGGATTGAGGGAGCTTTGGTGATCCCCTGACTTTTCCTCAAGAGCCATCGTCAGGTAATAATCTTCATTCGTCCAATACTTATGTTTAAGATCAAATACCTGCAAAAGTAATGACCTTCTCATGGTACTGCTATGCAAATGTTAGCATGATGTCACACTTAACAAAGGCAGTGAACATGTTAACATTATAAATGCTTAACATCAGCATGTTAGCATTGTTATTGTAAGCATGCTACCATATTGACGTTGGCATTTAGCTCAAAGCACCACTGTGCCTAGTGTTCATGTTAAATTGTGTTAAATTGAGTTATCATAAAGTTAACAGCATTAATATCAACTTCCCAAACCAAATTACAACTGGGAAACTCAGACTTTTCTGAAAGCGCTATAATGTATATCCGACTTGGCACTTACTAATACGTGCCTGAAAACTGAACAAATATAAAGTCCTCACATCAACCAAAGGCTGTCGTTTAATGTAATTAATCTCAAATGTAATGGACATGTCAAGGAAACATGGGAATCTTTCACATACAGTATATCCATCCCATATGATGTGCATAGCTGTTGACTCTTAGAGTTGTTGAAATGGAAACTGCTTCATGTTGCAAAACCACATCCTGTACCTGTATACAAAGTATATTCTTTGGTGACAGACATTGTCTTTGAAACTGTATTACAACTGGTACAAATGCAGGTTGAGACGATCAACCAGATCATTTTCCTTAAAGTTTGATTTGACTGGTGATTCAGGATTCTTTCAGGTCAGCATTGATTGTGGGTGTTAATGTCTGTGTGCATGCTGACTCAGTCTTCCTCTAACATAAATCAACATTTACTTAAATGAGCATTGTCTACACAGCAGCATATCAAACAGAACTGCTCATTCCTATGCTGATTCTGTTAGGTCCTTTGTTTTAATAACTCTTCGCTGTTTTATGCTAACAGTGTTAGTGGCCTCTGAATACAAGAGCAGGCTAATGTTGTTATAGCCTTAGTATCTAATTAGCATATTGGTGGCTATCAGTGTTTGGAATAACGCCGTTTAAAAGAACGGCGTTAGGTAACGACGTTATTTTTTCAGTAACGGGGTAATCTAACTAATTACTTTTCCCGTCATTACAACGACGTTAACGTTACTGGACGTTAAATGCGGTGCGTTACTATGCATTGATTGAATAAACTGTGTAATCCGAACGCACCCCTGGCTCACAGCTAGTGAGGAGGTGGGTTAATAACGAGGTAAGCGATTATGATTGGCTAAGGCAGAGTCTGTTTCATGGTAGCCAATCAGAGCCAGTATTTTTACACACATGCCAGCACACGCGCCACACACACACACACACACACACACACACACACACACAACAGCTAAACAGAGATTCAATGAAGCAGCAGAGATGGCAAGTCAGGAGCAATCTGATGAAAAGTTGGAATTTTCAAGGTCGAGATATAAGCACTACTTCAAATTCATTGTGGTCTAAGGCAAGAACGTGCATGTAATGTGTACATTATGTCCAGAAGCGAAGACTTTGTTGACATCCGTTGTAAGCCACCCTAATTTAATGAAGCATCTCACAACGACACACGCATCTACAAAGCTAGTGGCCAAAAACACTGATACCTCCACCACAGATGATAGCTCGCCATCCACTAGCAAAGAAGGACTCGGAGCAAAGTCCTCCAAGCAGCAAAAGCTAGATCTTTCTGTCTCACAACAAAAACCTATGACACAGGCTGAAGTCAACTGTATGATAGGCAGGTATGTTGTTAAAAGTATGTTGCCATTATCGACGGTGGAGGATGATTCATTCCAAGCCATTATTGCTAAAATACGAAATAATAAGAAAGCAGGGGCCTGTACGCCATGCTCAAAGACGTTTGCTAAATACCTAGATGCTGAGTATGCCAAAATGAACACAGAGCTTAAAAAGAGTTTTGAAGAGTTGGACTTTCTGTCTACAACTGCAGATATTTGGACTGCGCACAACCACAGTTACCTCGGCGTGACTGCCCACTGGTTAGATCCACACAGCCTAGAGCGAAAGAAAGCAGCCTTGGCCTGCAGACATTTCAAGGGCTGTCATACGTGTGACAGCATTGCTACTGGACTGGACAATAGCCACTCATCCTTTAGTATTTCTAACAAAATCACAGCTACTGTCACAGACAATGGTTTGAATTTTGTGAAAGCCTTTAAAGTTTACCAGCCTGTTCAGGGTGATGACTCTGGGGAGGAGGATGATGATGATGATGATGTGACTTTTGTCGCCCTTCATGATGCCTTACATGACATGAATGTGGAAGAGGATGTTGTGACTTTGCCACCACAGATGTGCATCGCACACAGCAAACCTTATTTCATGCTCTGATGTGGACAAGTGGCTACTTTCAAGGCCAGGCATAAACGCTGTGTACAGAAGTGCCACCTCCAAATGCACAGCTTTTTGGAACAAGGCCAGCCGTTCCACAGTGGCTGCAGAGATCGTGGATAAAGTCCTTGAAAGGAAGCTCCTTGTCCCATGTACGATCAGATGGAACTCCTTTCATGATGCCGTTGCCGATTGCTGAGCTGAACACCATTTCCTACAATTTTGGGTTGAAGGCCATCACAGATCGGGAGTACCAGTTCCTCAGAGAATACTGCACAGCGATGAAGCCACTAACAGTAGCCCTTGACATTCTTCAGGGCGAAGACAACTGTTTCTATGGCACCCTCCTACCCACACTGGAGACATTGATCTCCAAGACCATGGACTTGAAGACTGGCCTCCTTGGTAACCTTCCAGAGGCTGTTGTCAAGGTAAGAGCTAGTATTTCTTCAAATACATTGAATATGTTACAGGTCTCAGATTGAGTTGGTGGTCATAGTATCTCTTTTCCCGAGAACTTGACTGTTGGCTATTCTCAGAGGCGAGTCATGTATGGCCAATAGAATCTGTCTCTACTTAGGCCCAGGACTCTTTCGGTCCCCATATGACCCATATCATCATGGAGATACTTCAGGACCACAGGTCGGTACTGGGCAGGCAAGACTAGTTGACTCCTCTGGCTGGTTTTCCTGTACAGCAGACCATCTTTGAGGTGAAGTTTCCCCCACTCGTAGCCGTTTCCTTGTAGGACCATTAACTCCCCTTCTCATGTCACTAGTCAGAGTGTTGCTAGTCTTTTAGTCTGATGACTTGACTGATTGCAGGATCCTCTCACTGAGATTTGATGAGCTCATCAGAGTTTATCGTTGGGAGCAACTCTGGTGACTGTAAGTACAAATTCTCTTTTGACAGGTTCAGGGCAGCGACATAAGCAACGTCTCCTTGCTTAGCTGCTCTGCTGCCTTCCCATGTTGCCAGAATGGTGTCTCTGGGCAGCTGTTCTGTGCATGACTCTACATAGCCGTCAATGTCTAATGGCAACCTGGAGAGTGTGTCAGCGTCCACATTTATTTTCCCTGGTCGATATCTCACCTCAAAACGAAAGTCAGCAAGCTCACCAACCCATCGGTGGCCGACAGCATTGAACTTGGCAGTGCTCATCACGTACGTTAAAGGATTGTTATCCGTGTACACAACGACGTGGGTAGGTAGAAGAGGTAATCTCGAAATTTCTCACTTATGGCCCACTTCAACGCCAGGAATTTGAGTTTGCCTGAGTGAAGGTTGTAATTTCGCTCTGCAGGCGTCAGTGTTCTGGATCCATAGGCTATTACTCTGAGCTTCCCTCCCTGACGTTGGTATAGCACAGCACCAAGCCCTTGTTCTGATGCATCTGTGTGTAGCACAAAAGGGAGGTTGAAATCAGGATAACCAAGCACTGGTGGGTTGGTCTACAAGATGGTCTAGGGCTCTTTGGTGCTCCTCCATCCACTGTATCGGTGTCCTGGATGACAGCTGTACCTCTTTTCCCTTCTTTTGCTTGGGCTGAGGCATCACCGTGGCAGTGTTTTTGGCTTGCAAGAGCTCATACATTGGCTTGGAAATTTTAGAGAAGTCTTGTCCTATAATAGCTGAGGAATCCCACTAGTTTACGGACTTCTCCAACCGTGCTAGGGGTTTTCCCTCTCAAAGCCTGAATGGCCTCCGGATCCTTGGGGTCGATCCGCACTCCATCAGCAGAGACCAGCCTTCCCACGTAACGGACCTCTTTCTTGAAGAGCTCACACTTTGTTGGCCTGAGCTTTATTCCGTGCTGTTGAAGGGCCCTCAGGACGCATCTGAGTACCTCGACATGATCTTCAAATGTCTTAGAATAGCAGAGGACGTCATCTAAATATGGAATGCAGTATTCATCCCACAGGGAGTTGAGCATTTCCTCCATGCTCCTCTGAAATGCGGCTGGGGCGTTCGAAAGTCCAAAGGGAATGAGCACCCACTCATACAAGCCCCATGGAGTGATGAATGCTGTCATGTGCCGGGATCCCTCTGCAATGAAGCCTTGATGATACGCTTTTCCTTGATCCAGAATTGAGAACCAGCTGTATCCCCCGAGTGTGTCAATTAGATCTTGAATACGTGGCAGGGGGTGTCTGTCTGGGACTGTCTTTTGGTTCAGGAGCCTATAATCAATGCACAGCCTCAAGCTTCCGTCCTTTTTGCGAACACAAACCACTGGAGCAGAGTATGGGGACTTTGATTTAACAATTCACTTCTTTGTTAGTAAGTCCTCTATGTACTCTTTGACTTCTTTGTAGAGAGGTTTGGGGACTGCTGCATAGGACCGCTGCACCGGGATGTCATCTTTCAGAGTTAAGCTCATTTGGAGGCTTGGAACACACCCTATGTCGTTCTCATCCCGATGCATTTGACTCCTCATAGAGCATTTTCTTCACTTCTGTTTGTTGTTCATCAGTCAATTGACTTCCGGAGTCCGATTGGTCTGTTTCCACTATCTTGTTGATTGGCTGGATACTGCCTAACACTGTGAAGTTGCCCAATGTAATGTTGTGTTGGGTGTTGTTGCACACTGGGATTTCAACATAAGGCCGCTGGGTGTGATGAACCTCAACCAAGCCATCACCAATATCTAGCTGGTCCAGTTTTAGGTCTGGATGGTTGACCTTGAACAGCGCCACAGATTCAGAGAAATCAGCAGGTACCTTACATTTGATGTGGACAACTTGACCTGGGTGAACAATGACGTCATGCCGACCAACTCTCACAAGTCCATTGTCATGGACTGGTTCCTGGGTCTGTACAATGTTCACAATGGCCTCAGCTTTGTCATTTTCAATTTGCTTGGCCTCCCTCAGCAACTTAACAATAATGGCAATGACTTCAATTTCACTCTCCTGCCCTAGGATGAGCTCTTCGATCACATTGAAGCCCAATATTGGTCTCACGAGGCTTACACAACTGACCAGGAAGGGTACTCTGATGGCAAGATTTGGATCATCATTGCCAGGTAAGTTAAAGGTGACTTCCACCCATCCATCATATGGTATCGGCTCTCCATTAGCTGCCATGAGATCCAGTCGTCTATCTCCC
This sequence comes from Sander vitreus, assembly GCF_031162955.1. NCBI lineage: Eukaryota > Metazoa > Chordata > Actinopteri > Perciformes > Percidae > Sander > Sander vitreus. The sequence goes on from NC_135870.1 coordinate 19,429,830, forward strand.
ATAAGCTCACACAGTGGGCGCACTTCCTGTTGAGGCAGAGAGAAAGGGTCTTAACTCCCGCCTGATATCATCATGTTTCTCACCCAAGCCCTGATAGACTGTGCGAAGGAATACATTCTGTGCTGTTCGTGCTTCATACTTAAAATGTCGGAATCCGTCTGTCTTGATGTGAATATCACTTTTTGTTTAAGCCCCATCATTCTGTAAAGAAACTGGTGTGGCGTTTCATGCTCATGCTGTTTGGCATTCATCAGTTCTTGAAACAGTTCAGTGCTGATTTTCTCTCCTAAATGTGATTGTAGAAAGCTCTTTAACTCTGTTATTGTCATTTCATCCTTGCTGGCGAGCATTTCCTTGAAGTTGCCAGGCTTTATGATACAAAACACAGCTCTGGTGATTTCGTCTTTGGTGTGTTTCTCCTTTAATCCTTGATCAATCTGTTTACTGATACTACTGTAGCTTATCTCAGATGTGTTATCCCCAATTTGTCCACCGTGGATCTTAAATTCATTCCTCTGCAAGAGGGGAAGGTCTTTGAGAGCAATCACGCTTTCAGTGGTGCTAGTGGAACGTCGGTCAGCGTTTGAACAAGGTGACTGCATGACATGTGCACTGACTGACTGGTTACTGTCATTGTCAGTAGGTTGAGTGTCGGCCGTGTGTGGGGCTAGGGGGACACTACCCGGTTTAAGCTTTTGACACAACTCATAACTACAGAGCAGTTTACTAAGCTGTGATTCAAGTGCATTTTTTGTTTGAGGGGCTAAAGCTGTTGTTGCAGTGTCAGTGTGTGTATCTGTAGTATGTGTGTTAATATGACCAACATCAGATGGTAAAGATTGCGAAACATCAGCTTCAGACACAGTAAAATCTCCCCCGCCCTCTGTAGAAGATTCACCCCGCTTACTGTTGCTAATAATTTCACCAATCATATCTTTTAGGAAAAGTATCTGCGACATGCCCTCATCCTCTAACTCCAGCAAAACTGTACTTTCCATGTATGAACAAACGTAATCCATACAGGCTTCTTTGTCATGTTTTTTTAACTTAGCTGGGTCTTGGTCCGGTGTCTGTGGGATAGCTGTTGTAATCTGGAACAACTCCTTGACAGAAAGGTGGAACAGTCCCTTCTTTACCGTCCAAACCAGCTTCTTCCTTTCGTCTGCCATTGTTTACACTGATCAGATGCCCTCGGCTCTTGAAGTCCCTCGCTCTGGCAGCAGTCAGACATCCTGGATTCTAGCAGCCCCTCGCTCTGATGACGTGCCACACACTGGTCAACAGGTTCAGATATCACTGGATCCACAATGTTCTCCAACCATGGGTGTTGCAGATCCCGGACGAGCCCCCATGAACTGTTACAGGTCTCAGATTGAGAACGCGTAAACAGATACAGTAAGAATTCCTGTAAAACAGGACAAAATATCAGACAGGAGACGAGTGCTTGCGTTCACTGCAGCTTCGCTCAGCAGAATGACGAAGCAACGAGAGAACCAAGAGTGTCCGTGAGAGCGAAGCACAGCACCACACTGCCCCCTGCTGGCAGCACCGTAATGCTGTATTAGAAAGAGCCTTGTACTCTTACCAGAAATAACTGGTAACCATTATGACTCTTATCAAACGTTTTTCTCTCATATGAATAATATCCCACAATAACACAGACAAAATTACATAAAATGTGACCATACATTTCGTGTACGTCACTAATACATACTCACATACATGAAATATGTATTAATTATGAATTATGAAATCAAAGTAAAATGAATCTCTTAGCTCATAATGTGTAATGCTGTGTGTGTGTGTGTGTGTGTGTGTGTGTGTGTGTGTGTGTGTGTATCTGTCTCATTTCAGGCAATCAAAACCAGATTTGGAAAGGGAAGTTTGGGGTCCCCTGCTGGAGCTGCTACCCCCGCGACCCGACCCCGGATAAGCGGATGAAGATGGATGGATGGATGGAAAACCAGATTTGCAGACGTGCTGGAAAGTGACATTGCCGTCTTGGCTGCGGTGACACTGCCTACATTTAAACTATGTTGGCTGCGGACACAGGAAAGGAAGGACAACGCCAAGGCAAGTCTGCTGGCGGAGTGCCGGATAGGTGCCCAAGATGAAGACCAGCCAACAGGTACCAACGCACAGCCTCAGCACCGACTCAGCCATAGAGGATGAATTCTTTTCCTTTGAGGATGAGGAGTACACTTATGCTTCTGTGGAAAGCCAAGTCGCTGACTATTTAAAATCAGGAGCACAAGGGATGGATACGCTTAATGGATTCCCACTAATAAATAAAATTTCACTCAAATACAATGCCACTCCATCCAGTGCCCCAGTAGAGAGACTATTTAGCCTGGGGAAGCTGGTCTTCACCCCAAAGAGAAACTGGCTGACAGACAAGAGGTTTGAAATGCTGCTGCTTCTTAGTTACAATCAGTGGTTTGAAGGGTAGGATGGTTAGGCTACATGGGTTAGTCGGATACACGACGGACACATGAATAGATGAGTGTCTTAGAAGGAGTGTTTGGATGGGTAGATTAATATCTAGGAGCTAAAGTTCAATCTTTAAAAGCACCCCATCTTGTTAAACTGTTTACTTTTTTTAATGAAGATAAAGAAATACAGCAGCCTATGTCTTCCAGACTATTATCTCAGGTTGTTAGAGTTTGATTTATTTAATTTGCTACAGTTACTGCAAACACACTTTATATTATTTAAATGTTTACTTTTGAAGAAAATATTTGAAGTACAGAATGTCTACCAGGTGGCTATGTGGAAGGGCTGTATTGACAGAAAGCTGAGAGAAAACCTGGTGAGAGGATTGTCATTAGACTGTGCGTGTATGTGTGCCTTCTACTGGCTTGCTTTTGTATTTGGAGAGCATTTGGGTGTTTCCTTGCAGTCTTTTGCATGTCTGAGTGTAGGTATGTGGGCTGAGGGATGGGTCATTAGATACTACAGTAGTTCTATCCGTCAGACAGTCATCAGCTCGATCACAGCCTAATCATATAGTGGCTTAAAAGGCTTAAAGAGAGAGAGAGAGAGAGAGAGAGAGAGAGAGAGAGAGATGCTTAATTGCCCTAAGAGTAAGACATTAACCCAGTATCACTGCCTCATCTGGATCACACAACAACATTGTCAGCCAGCCTCACCACAAAAGTGTTATTCTCATACGCGGAGTTTGCTGGGGGGGGCAGGGGGAGCACTGCCCCCTCCCCGGCGGCTGAAGCGGGTAATTGCAGTGTTTCATGGCATGACCAGATATTTTATAAATATTTTAAATAACATAAAACAACTAAATGGTGGTAGGTAATACATCGGATTTAATATAGGCCTACTGCTTTAGTAAAAAAATTAACATTTTCAGGGCTCTGGCTCTCACCTGAGACCATTGTCGACGCATATTCAGGACGCAAAAAACGAAAATTACTTTTGCACTAGTCTGGACATCTTACCGTGCCAACGTTGTAATAAAGGTTTCCTAAATGCCATGTATATAAATTTGCTGTCAACTTACTAATTGATTGCGCGTTTTCTGTAGATTTGGACTTTTATACGTTTTATTCCTCATTGTTTAAACGGCGAAGTGGATCTACTGATCGCTGTGGATTACTTTCTTTTCGTGTCATTGGATTACAGCAAAATACGGATCTTTTTTCTTAACGTGTCTTTACGTTTTATGGTGTGACTGCGCTTGGTTTCTGCGTTTGGAGAGGCATCTCAACAGACTGGAGGTCCAACACTGATTGTTCACGGTTACATTTTAGTTGAATTTAAGTGTCGGAGCAGTTTGCCACCGTCTGTCTATTGCATTCCAAGACAGCCGTGCCGCGATTGGCTTTCATAAAGGCAAATTGTTAAATTGTTACAATGTAATTTAAAATCTTCTTTAAAAATAAACATATGTTTATTTAGCATGTTTGTTTTGTCCATATGTGCTCGTGCTGTGTTCCCCAAGTGGTTGGCCAGGTCTCGGCTTCTTTTTTTTTTTTTTGTTGCCCCCCCCTGGCTCGAATGTCAAACTCCGCTTATGGTTATTCTGTAATCACATGTATTCCTTTCAAAGTGGGAAACTGCAATTTAAGAAATGTGATTGCCCATTTCCTGTTAATCTGTACTGGGATGTCTAATAAATGCAAAATGCCAAGACATTTTGTTTAAAACAGGACATTGTATACACCTAAGGTACTAACCACCCAGTAAAAAGATTATGAAAATAAATTACACTGGCATTCAGGTCCTAAACTGTTAGTGGACCAGAGGAACACAAACTGAGTCTCTATTAATTGTTTTTTTATTTGCAATCATAGTGCAATGATGATTTATATGAAGAAATATCACAAATTAAAAGGTAGGAAGAACTTACATTTTTAAACGTGGGTATTTCTTTTAAGAACACTTCTCTAATAGCTTCTGTCATTGAACATGCCCTCAATTAACCCAACTCCAAATCCGGGTGTGAAAACAGGATGACAATCGAGATAGCAATTCATTTACGAAGGGTTGGGAGGTTGAATTTATTTAGGGGTGGGAAAAAAATTATCAGCAAACTGCTTATCCTAATACAATAAACCAAGTTGCCATCATTAATGACACAGGCAACATTTTTTTAATTACAACAATTTAACAGTAGGCCCCTTTTAGCTAAGATAGGGGTTATTTTGACACTTTTTGACAGAGCAGCAACCACCATGGCATATTTTTGTTGTTTTGTATTGTTTTCATTCTAGGGTTATATTTGCCTTGATTGACAGGTAACTGCGATGTATTGTTGCTGGTTCAGGCAAATTCCAATGCAGTCCCACAATGTTGGCCAGATTTTGATTTTCTGGCTTCTGACAACTGAAGACAAGAAGTAAACCCAAATCCAGCCTTCAAAATGTCTCTCTAGATTCCTGTGGGTCACTTCACATGTCAATATTGAGTGAAATATACTCAAGCCGTCTTCTCACACGGGCCACAAACATCAGGCAGGACACCTCACACCCGGACACTCCCTGTTCACCACCCTCCCCTCAGGCAGACTGAGACCCCCCCCAGTACACGCATAAATAGACTCCAGAACAGCTTCTTCCCCAGAGCTGTGAACGTATTACAGAAATCATACACACATCCACACATACAAACATAAAAACATACATACATTCCTTGCCCCCTCAGTGCAATCGGACTCTGTGTAATAACTGCTGTTTACTGTTTTCTAGCTATTTATTGAGAACATGGAATGAATGTGTATGTGCGAGATGAATGTGTATGTGCGAGATGTGGTTGGGTGAGAATGTGCTGGTGTATGTGTGTGTATGTATATACATATCTTTATTTTTTAAATCTTTTTATTCTATGCTGCTATTTGAAGTGGATGGCTCCAACAGAATTTCGTTGTACTGCATACAATGACAATAAAGATATCTATGTATCTATGTATCTATCTATCTATCTAAAATGTAAGTACAATATTTTATACAAAAAATCCTTATAGCCATGCTGAAATCTATATAGGCTAGCCTTGTGTCACTTACTTTGTCAACCAACATGGAGCTACTTAATTGATCTCCTGTCCCAACCTAATCTTATTGATATTATACTCATTATACACATTACCACATGACCTGTCTTCACGGCACTGTGGATACATAAATACAGATACATTCAAGGAAAAAAATGCTCCGGGTTGGTTGCATTTCTTTAAACCAATCACAATCGTCTTGGGTGGCGCTAAGCTCCGGAGGCAGCAATGGTGGCTCCGCAAAATAGTCTCGGGAAGGAACTTGTTTTGGTGGAAAATTTGCACCCCGCAAAAGAAAACGTCACATACAATATTAGATGAAGTTAAATGTTCACACAATACAGTAACGTGAGCTATTTAAATTAGCTGGATACATGGTTAAATGTAATTTGCTCTTACCAGTGTATCGCCGTGTGTACTTCCTCAGCAATCGGTCCCAAAAAATGCCTTAAACATATTCTTTGAAAATCTTTACAATCATTCACAGAAAGAACCAAGCAGGCCTGCGTTATTGCAAAATCCAAATATCCTTCAGAACTTGCCATTTTCAGCGTGTGGCTTGCTAGCTCAAAGTTTATTGTTCCCATTGGGAATTTCAGGCAACTCACTGTGAGAATAAAGGTGAGGGGCAAAGTCTGACATCTGGCGCGGCTTTATCCTGGAAATACGTCCGTTGATCCAGACCAATGATTGGACAACAATTAAACGGATTACCTCTAAATCTTCCTTAATGACGATCGGACCTAGGCAATCGAAGTGGTCGTTCTGTGAGTTCATCCCATCATATCTGACCCTAAATGCAAAATGGATGAAAGCTGACATCACTAGCAAAGTTACCTCCGCATTTTTATGAAGCCTGGTTTGTACTGTGTTGGGATCTTTGTGACTCCTGACAGTAAATGTTGTAAATGTAGAATATTGATGCTAAAACAGACCTAAAGGTGAGTTGCTGAAAGAGTAAAAATGGACATTATTTAGGGTAAATAGGTGACGCCAAAGCCCATGAAACACTATACAAAAAGAAAGTGTAAACTTCCAAACACAGGTTAAAAATACAAAGTTTTAGGATCTTGACTGGGTCACAAAAAAAGCAGAAATGTGGGCATCCTTGTGAATAGTTTGAAGGTGACATAGACCTTTGAGAATTGAGGCGATGTACTGGTGTCCTTGTGCAGATAGTGCTTGATTTATTATTTACATGCGCTAATGTGTTTTTTGGACATCTCAGGAGGAACTGAACTAGCATTAAGCTTTCTTGAAACCACACACCGAAAACTTAGGAGTGTCTGTCTTAAATCATCTCGTGTCTCGCAGCCTCAATCTGTCGTGCACTAACCAATAAAGCAGAAATGTCATGAAAGAACATTTTCTTGTTAGAAGGAGTCGAGGGACAACAAAGTTGATCTGAAGTCAGCTTAAGGAATTTCTTTTATCATAAAGTATGATATTTTTATTAAAGCCTTGAGCTCTGCTGTCGGGCTTCACGAAGGTGAACGTGTTTATTCGGACACAGAAGTGTATTTGATTAGTTGTTTTGTTTTTTTATTTTATGCAGGACTGTAGATATTGTGTCTCCACGGAAATTTTCCTAGGATTTTGGCAGTTTTTGAGACATGAGGGGAGTTCACATACTTCAATTGAAACCTACTTATGGTGGGCAATTTACAGGCTTATTCCACTATTTGTAGACAAAGTATTCACATGTTATAACCTTCAGGCCATCCAAAAAAAACTGATAATGAATTGAGTACTTCTGCACCAGAATGTTATTTTTTGCAGTGTGGAGAAGGCTTAGTAACCCTAACCCTAACCCAGCATGTCAATCACCATATAAGGAGATGCTGTTTTTAGAAATTATCTAATTATCTATTGTCAAAATTGCATTTGGTGTGGGTCTGGGCGTGTGTGTGTGTGTGTGTGTGTGTGTGTGTGTGTGTGTGTGTGTGTGACGGGGACAGATGATGCAGATCCCTCCCTCACAGCCTGTCTTGTCCAAGGACAGTCTTTTCTCACAGAATCAATGTTTTCAATCTGGTCATTACCATTTCACCATCAACAGCATTGTAATCAATATTTCTGCTTTCTTCTATAAAGGTGTTTTGTACACTCCCACACAGAAATACACACTGTGTATTTGATTTATTGAAGTCTTTTCTTGTCCCTCTGTGACCTTGTTTATTCTGTAATCATCATCATAATTCTTTCCGTGTTTAATGGGATTATCGTCATGTATTTCATGTGACCCACAGGCATTTATCTCCATTGATGTTCAAATATCTTCTACGAATGACTTGATTAATGTTGATTATAAATTATTATTATTATTCAATAATGCCACTGCTTTTATTAAGTCTGTGGACACTATGTAATGAAACTCGCTTTATAAATATAGTTAGCTTTGAGCATGGCCAGGTCTATCATCAGGGTGTACTTGGTGTGCACCCAGGGGCCCAGCTTGCTAGTGGGCCCTTGCATTAAACCCTTGTGTTGACTTTGGGTTACATTGACCCATTTTAAATTTTTGTTTTATATCAGAAAATATGGGACGTAGAACTAAGCGCTAAAAATGTGTAGAAGAAAAATTTAAAAATTTAAAACGTTGGAAAAAGCAAAAACAAACTGTGAAAAAAAGGCGTCAAAAACGTCGAGAAAAAAAAGAGAAAATAAATGTTGCTTATAATTTACAACATTCTTTTTTGTGGGCACAAACTTAACCAGTGTAAAACACTCATCCTTACTACGTTTGTATTGGTGTAAAATATAAATAAACGGTTAACAGGATTATTGTACACAGACCCAGGGTTGGTATTGTATACCCACTGAGAGGATTTAAAAGGTGTATACATTATGTAGAAGGAAACAATCTTGGGTATAAAACAGGAAGAAATCTCCAACAAAAAGGACTCAAAACACTTTTATCCTTTTACCAATATCTTGTTTGTTAATGCTTGGCTGGGGCCCTTTGATGTTACACACCCAGGGACCCATTAAGCCTTAATCCAGTCATGGTGTTTAGATATTAACTGGTGCAGACACAAGAGGAGAAAGAGGAAACAGAGATAATGGTTGACCCTCTGGCTTCCTGTTTGTCAAATAATTGATTTTAAAATAATACAGTTTTTTAGGGCCAAAATACATTGTGGATCTGCTGCTCTTTTATGAATCGTTCAGACATCTCAGATTGTCATGTCAGATCACATCATGATTATGTACCACATATCTGGGGAAATTATCGTATAACTTGAGATCAGCTCCAACTCTCAGTTCTTTTAAATCAGGGCTGAAAACTCTTCTCTTTTCTCTTCTGTTTGGGAGAGCATTTTATTAAGTTTACTTTTTATCCGTAACTACTTTTATTCAACACAGTAATCGCGCTGTAATTTTTGACTGTGGAGTTTGCAGTGCTGCCTGAACTTTTGAAGATGTTTCAGGGAAGTTGCCCTGGCACGGCCTACTGACTAGTTATCTGCATGTCGATTTGGCAGCTGATGTTGTCAGAAACTTTCAGCAAAGCCGGTCCACAAAAAAGGCATCTGTGACATGGTATAGCTATTGGCATGATGGGACTCTTTTTGTTTCCACAAATAATTTCAAATAGCGTGTGTTTAGGTGTCCCTAACAAAATATTCTATGACTCCCTCGAGGTGCCTTTAGTGGTACTGTCAGGTCTGGACTTCTCAGTTCAGTCAGAGGCTGACAGAGGTAAGCAGACACAGTGGTGTCCCAGCTGAAAGGTTGCCTGACAGGGGCAGAGCTGGGCAGTGACTTCTGGGGCTCCAGCCCCGAATGTTTTCTCAGAATCCCCTGACTCTTTTAGGTTTTTAAAATACCTTCAATTCTATGCCATTACTAATACTACTATTATGCTATTTCTTAAATAAATCGAATACAGTTGAGTAAATGTTCTTTTGGGGATCCTTGATTTACAATTACATCAGCCCAGAATATTATGGGATGGATTCAAATGTAGCAGGTTGTAGCATTCATTCTGGGAACTGTACTCCAGCATAGTAACAAAAATAGGTTTTAAGATTAGTAATGCTGTTTACGCCAAAGTCCTACCCTACCTATAATATATAACTTAATAATAGTAACATCGGATAGTTTTTGCCTCTTTTTAGGTGTCTGGAGTGAAAATTAGTTATCCTCAACGTTGGTTGTGTTCTGGTTTTAGAATAATGAAGACAGTTGGAGAACAGTTAGATACAAAATAGGATGTAGGCTCTACAGGATGATTTTTTTTCCCTTGGCAACTATCATGTTTTCCTAAATGATGTACAGATTTTTAGGCATTTTATTATCTCAAATCTCAATTATCCATGACTTAAAAAAAAATGTAATGGCTAAAAAATCTCCTTGGGGGAGCATGCCCCCACACCCCCCTAGATTTAGGCTGAGCACCGAACGTTTACAACGTCTGGCTCCTACCCCTGTGGCCCGAGTCACAAAAGATAGAATTATAGCTAAATTGTCAATCGAATAATCATGAGAATTTGTGTATTGAGGGATGCTGGTGAGTAGTCCATTTTTAGTTTTTACTTGATAGGCTTTTTACACTGCAGAAGTTTGGGTATGCCGTAGCAATAAAAGCACAGGTGCAACCAATAACACTAAAGATGCCAGCCTTTCATTTAGGTGTTCCAATTCCAGGGACTTCATGTTGTTCATGCCGGCTTAATTTACTTGAGACACTCACATGGAATGGAGTCATCTTAAATGTTGTTAGTTACATATGTGATGTTCCTGCTGTGTGTGCGCCACAAATGTGTCAAAATGTGTGCTGTGAAAAAGTTATATATAGTCGGTACAGGCAAACAAACAAGGGCAGGCAGAGGTAGTCTAATTGCAGAAACTAATTGCAGATATCGAGCAGCTGGGTAGGGCAGGTAACAGGATCTTTCGGGATTTAAAAGCTGAGCTCAATCTGTGGCTGCCCCACAAATGAACCTCCTCACACAGCTTGCGGTGAATTTGGGCAGCCCTCCTCAACTTGTAACAACAAACATTTCCAAGTTAATCACTATAAAGTTGACCTGAAAGACTGAAAATGTGCAAATACATATAACCATATATATATATATATATATATATATATATATATATATATATATATATATATATATATATATATCATAATGTCTTTACAGCACAAAAGGACCAGATTAGTAAGAAATACATCTATTTAAGAAGACAGTGTTGATTATTAAGACCTTGCAAACACTTTTTTATTATTGATCTTGTTCAAGTGATATATTTGCCAGAGATCAATGAACGCAGTTATGCAAATACCTGGTAAATACCACATGGTCAGTTAATATATCCCAACTTCACAAGTTGATGAGGATTGCCTGAATGGTTTATTAAACACAGAAGTCTGCTAAGCTTGTCCTCCAAACAAGACTACATTTAGCAGCCCCATTTTCCAAACGAGACAGACCTTACAAATACAGACTTTGGAACCATCCAGCCCTTGAATTGGCACACAGTAAGAGTTTAATTAGATGACCTAGAGGCAGAGGAGATGAAGCACCTGTCGCCATGACACATTGTTCACATGGGTGTCCCTGTTTGGGATGGAAGCTCTAACCCTGCAGGATTATGACCAATCTCTACGCATTGACGAATAATTGTAAATCTTCATAATTGTACAGTTTTTGCGCTACTGATTCCTCACACATTTGTCTCCAGTGTTCCAAGGACTGATACAATACTGGAAAAGGTTCTCTCAGGGAATCCAGCAAACAGCAATTTGCTTAAAGAGCAGGAGGTAAGACTTATAAAACTAACTTTCTGTCATATTTGCTGAAACTGACCCTATGTTTGAGTAGAACTACATGAAGCAGGTCATTTAAAAAAGAATCCGGCTCCTCTGGCACCACCTACAGCCTGTAGTGTGATTTGCAAAAATCCACCGCTCCCTGTTCAGATGCACCAATCAGGGCCAGGGGGGGTTGTCTAACTGCGTGTCAATCACTGCTCATGCACACACATTCATTCTCCCTTGTGGGGGGAGGGGCTTAGGAGACCGTTTTGGCCTTTAGCGGAAAAGGGGGGAGGGACTGAGAAGTTGTCGATGTTCAAGTTTTTTTTGCTAAGTCCTGCAGTCCAATGCATATGTATGTGTGTTATTTACCTGTCTGTACCAGCTGCTTAAAATGATTTACAAATGACAAATCATTGACATTGATTGAGTGTGGAGAGGAATAAAAACAGCATGGAAGGAATTAGATGTAAGGGTAAAGGGAGTTAAGGAAAATACTGTAATCCACTGAGGGAGATGAGTGTAATCTGGCAGCTGTGCAGGAACAAGCAGATGTCAATGTTCTACCAGAGTGTTTTAAATTCTAAAGTCTCACCTGTCTGCTGCTCTGAACCCCAGATTCCTTCTGCCCCGATTATGCCTATATCCTTAAGGCAATAAGGAAGATATGGGAGGAGATAGATGGAGAGATGAAGGGAGGGATGGGTGAACAGAGCAGATTCAGAGAGGAGGTGGAAGGGAAAGGGTGATTGGATGTGGGAAGAAGAGGAAAGGAGGAAGGTTATGGTGTCAGGGGAGACAAGAAAGAGAGGAAAACAGGAGAGGGGGGCAGTGGAGAGAAAAGGCTGCAGCAAGGAGGATTGGAGAAAGGAAGAATATTAGGTGGGAAGACGGGGGTATGACAGTAAGATAAGGGGGAAAGGTTGGGATGTAATGGGGAAACAGATCAGGAGAAGTGGGGGACCGATCCCAGAGGAAATAAAAGCCAGGAGAAAATCCTCATTTCCCATTTTCTACTGTGGCAGTTTTTCTCTCTCTCTCTCTCTCTCTCTCTCTCTCTGTGTGTCTTAAACAAATGTTCACAAACACACACACATTCAGATAATAAACACATGAACCAGACTGTAGATAATTGCCTCACGGGAGAATGAGAACCTCATCTCTGGATTGACAGCTGGACTGGTGTGCATAGCGCCAGAATGAGGAATGATTTAGATAGCAGGGCACCAACACGCACATACACATTTTACATGACCACAAACAAATTCACACAGATATATAAAAGCTCATCATGTATATAGATACATACAAACTCATACACAGTAACGCAAAACACTCTCTGATGCATGTGCTGTATGCTGCATAAGAATGCATCAACACCAGGGGCGATTCTAGGATCTGACCTTGGGGGGGCTCAGCCCCTAATGAAAAGTTGATAGCAGTTAAGCTAGGGTTTTTTTTTTTTAAACCCTTAAATCATGACTTCTTGTGAGTTTTGGGGAAATAAATAGACAGATTGAGACATGCAATTATGACAAACTATCAACAGATTCAAGGCATCTGCTGTGAAAAAAGATGGCAACTACAAAGCATGATTATTGCAGCACACATACCCAGGGGCGTCGGACTGGGGGGGGGGAAAGGGGACTGAGTACCCAGGGCCCTCATGTGAGGAGGGCCCAAAAAGATGCTAGAATGAATAGCTTTGGATGCGGGGAGGGGCCCATAGAAAATGTCTTTCTACAGGACCCAGAATTTTGAGCTACACCCCTGCACATACAGTACCTTGAACTGGTAAAATAAGCCATAACATATTTTTAGACAGGATTATTCATGTTTTTTTCTGCTGTTAATTTTCAACTTTTTCATTTACATCATTGATCGAAACTGATATGGTTATACAGCTAAATGATGAATAATCTAATCTAATAATGCCTCTGAACCAGATGGGGATAATCCAACATCTCTTTTTCTTAAGAGCCTAGTCCTCCATGAAATGCATATGTAAATATAATGTGAATGGACTATTTTAAGTGTTTTAAATGTTTTTGCCCATACAATATATGTCCACTTTCTCACCTGGTTCTTCCAGGTCCCTCTCTTTGTCCACTCTCTCTCTATCCCCCTCCCTCCGTCATATCACTGACAATCACATACAAAACATTTTGTAATCAAATAGGAAATAATCAAATAAAAGAGAAAACAAAAGTAGTAGTCCTACTATATATATATATATATATATGTCTTATAGGCTACCTAGCCATTTTCTCACCTTGTTCATCTTGCTCTCTCTGCCCTTCTCCCTCTCTATTCTCCTCACTCCTTTGTGCTGTCAACCAGGAGGCAAATGTAATTGACTAATCAACAGAGAATGCATCGTGTAGGCTACCCAAAGGTTATACATTCACCTATGTAAAACATATGTGAATATGGGGTTGCTGTTCAGTGCAGTGGGATAATGTTAAAGTCTTATCTTATACTTTCTCACCTGAACCTGGCTGTTTTCTTTAAAAAAAGAAAGAAACGTATATTCATCTATGGGGAAACAGACTGTGAGTCAGGGTTTGTTGTTCCAGTGTTTCAGTTCTGATATGAATGAGTCTGATGATCCGTCAGGTCGAATTATTTATTTTTCATTGGCATTGACAGTTAAAAATAAGAAAGTGTCTGGTAGGGAGGTAGCGGTGCTCAAGCCGTTACGGCAGGCTATTAATAGCACACTTTAAAAACTCGTTATAGGCTACTTCTAAGCTACATTTGCCTACAGTTAGCAATTTTGTCTAACGTTGCACAACAAAATTGGACTCCGTGGTGAATAAGCTAGGCTAATTCAGATATAATTGCCATCATTGTGATCAGGGAATCACAGATTGGTTCCATAAATATTACACCTGTAGCCTACTTAACGTGTTCATTCGATTAGATTTAATTTTCACTCCATTAGCCATACCTTTTCAGTGGTTGAAAGTAGCCATACTCTGACAACCGTTCCCCAAAGTTATCTCCGCAGACTGAAGAGTAGGCTGAGGTGCCCTCGTTCAGGGAATCGCAGACAGGCTGCTGACTTTAGGCTATAACTGAGCTGAGCCTGTCGTCATTTATCCTATTCCATCGCTAAAATCAGGTTTGCATAAGTAATAACGTTAGAGCACTAAACGATTTCACAAAATCACAATGATAAGGACTTTATTTTCCAGGGGTGCTGAAATGATTTTTAGGGGTGCTTCAGCGCCGCCTAAGATCAACACTTACAGCAAAGTGGACAAAATTGTCCCTTATGGGAGATGAATGGATAGATGGAGTTGATGAGTTGGTGTCCAGCCTGGGAGAATACCTTCAAATGATTAGTTACAGACACACACATATACACACACATATACACACACACACACACACACATATACACACACACACACGCAGCTTAATGAAATCGACAGCAAGCGAGCAACCTTTCATGTCAGCATGATTAGATGTGCTTATTTGGCCACGAAAGCACAAATACACACAGAGATGCACATGTTTAGTCATTTGACTCTCAGCATTCACAATCAGTATGTCAGTGTGGAGACACACGACTCATCAAAGTCTCATTTGAAAGGCTGTGAGCGTGAATCCCATGCAGCGGGTTTTTAGAGATTTTATAAATTAAGGGTCAGACTGCCAAATTATGAATTCACCAGGCATTGGAAGTAAAAGTCATATTGAATCACAAGTAACTTGTTTATAGGACAGTTCCAATGATCAGCAATGATACCTTATTAAGGATTTTGGTCTACTTTTTTTTTTTTTTTGCAACAATATTAATGTTTTGGAGCTATTCCAACTCATATTTTCTAAATGTTTGCCCTAGCTGGGTTTTACAAGTATGATTAACTGCTTGTCAGCATATGTTCTCCTCTACCTACACACGCTACACTACCATTTAATTTCTAACAAACCAGAATGAAAGTGTAAGTGGGCCATTTTCACATCTGTAGTTTTCATCTTCTCTGGTGTCACAAATAGCTCACAAAGAAAAACGGATTATTAGTTAGGGTACATCTCATATGTAATAAAGAAGTCATCAATAGCCAATGACAGAGGAGTGGAACAAGACAAAACAGAGACGTCTTCTAAAGTAAAATTATGTTTCACTTCCATAATTCACTTCACTTACATGTTAATAAGGATCTGCCAAAATGCGCAGAGTAGGACACAGACCTCTGTTTTAGTTCCTTTTCATTTTTTTTATTGATTGGGGAAAAAAGGCTCTCATATAGATGATGACGGGCATAGGCAACATGTTGGTCACCAAATAAACTCAACTTTTGAATTTATCCTGAAATTACACACTGTTCAAATCCTGTGGTTGGTCCGTTTTGTTTTTATGCCACAAACGAACCGCACCAGATTTAGTTTGAAAGGCCCTCCTTTTCAGTACTCCTCCATCTCAATTGTTTGGTCTGCATCATTATGCGTTTGATTGACAGCTTTCACACAAACCGAACTAAACCAACAAACGCATCAGAGTTTCTTGAACCACACCTTTTTTAGAAGCCGGACACACACTTTGTTTTGGCATGTTGGTGATGTTACATGATGAAATACTCTCTAGTTCATCTGAAGTACTTGCTCTACATCTGTTGTAAACATGCCCTTAATTGTAAGGCTCACAATTAAATTATAAACATATAATTACAAACACTTTCACTGTACAACTCAGTGTCTCCATCTTGGCATTGTTGGGTCTAATTATGAGGCTTCTATCTAATCTTGTTCAAATATGTGACTTAATTGATTTTTACTGCATGGCTCGTGCAAAATCCTTAATTAAAATCATTCAATCCTTCCTTGCCCCCGTTTGAAAAACTCCATAGATGTGTTTTGGAGTGGCTTCCTATAGCTAACTCACATTATGTTCTCATTTTTTAACAACGCACTTTGATGTTGCATTGACATGTCTCTTGTGACATCTTCCAACCATTTTCAGTGTTCTTTGGTCCCATCACAGTCCCATTCAGTTATTCTCAGTTGGTCAAATAAACTGATGAAAAGGAGGACACGTTCAAGAGTTCAGAACCTGTTCAATGTCAGTGTGAACAAATCTTAAGGGTCATCAGGGAGATTTATTGTGACAGCACATCAGATGTATTCTGTAATAAAAAATAAAAGAAATTGAGAGAACATGGTGAGGCGAGGGGGATGGATGAAACATCTCTCATCACAAACAACTTCAGAAAGTCACTGAAGCACAGAGACAGAGAGTCACAAAGAATGAGAATGAGGAAAATCATCAGAGACAGAATGAATATACTAGAGACACAAACAAGAGGTACACAAAAGAAGAGTAACACAAAATAGGAATGAGATGCAGAGGAATTTTGAGAGCAGAAGTAGGAGTGCAAAACGCAGACAATGATACAGAGAAACAAAGAGACAGGTGAGGTGTTAAGTACTGGTAACTGAGTTAATGTCTTAAAGGATGTGTGGTAGCTTACATTTCATTTCAACAAAAAAACAAAAACTCATCTGAGTTGTTTTCGGAAAGCAGGTATTGCTTGTTGCACTAAAAAAAAAAAGGCTGACTTAGTCACTTCTGTGTGAGAATTTGTTAGAAATTCACCTCACCTTTCCTTTTGAAATGTGTAAGAGTAATAGCTGTGGTCTTGTGTAAGTAATTTGTCCAACTAATTAAAATGCCAGATGCCTCATCTTTGCAGCAAGCGCCGTTTTAACATTCTGGACAGGACTACAAATGAAAATGAGTCAATCTTTGCTAACTCATGGAAATTTACATTTTTATTAATGTTGAATAATTTGCATTGTTTGTGACAGATGGGTAAATACGTGAATGCAAATAGAAAATAGCAAATTGAAAATGAATTGACTTAATTAGTGTTTATTGTGGTTCTCTAATCAAATGATGCAGGTTAAACACAAGTGCAGGTACACACATTAAGGGGAGGAGAAACTACAAATAGGTTGATAGATACGCTATACATACAGTGTGTGTGGTGCATTTCACTGCTCATTGTCAAAATCTTCTACTGCTGACCTGAATACCTGACTTGAAAGTCAGGAATAATAGTCACAGTGACAGGAAACATAAACATTTCAAGCCATTGCGTCCTAAACAGACAATGATTTTTTTTTTTTTTAAACATCACTCTCGCATGTACTGCACTGCCTGCCACATATTAGGGGAAACACAGCTGTCCCTGCGAAACATGATCCAATAGCCTGGAGACAGATTGAAACACCTGAGCCCCTGCACACTGCTGCTGGTACAGAGAAATGTCACATTTCAAAAAACGCTTGTGTCTGTCCAACAATTTCAAATAGTCTCATTTATGTGTTTTTATTACTTAAGTGGCTCATTTAAATACTTTCATTTCAATGGGCGTGAGGAATGACAATAATTATCATATTGCTGTTGGCAAAGCTGCACAAGATGTATACTAAAATCTAACGGACGTGAGATGCTTCCCAATGTTTGGTTTGTATGTATTAACACAGGCTGGAACTTTTACAATTTTTGTGAGACATGTTTTGAAACTCAATATTTTTTCTTTCTCTTTTAATTGAGAGAGAGTGAGACTTAAATCCAGAACATGCCTCTGAAAACAAGGAACGGTGTACGTGTTGCAGCCTGGTGTAATGTAGACAAGGGTCATCCAGTTATGTGGCATTCTGCCTGATGCAACCGGGTGTGCCCTTATTACCTTTAATGAAGCTGAGTGTGAAAAATGGATTCAGATGTCATGGAGATAGCTCAGTTGTTGTTTGGTCTGGTGATGACAACTGAGCTACTGTATGTCTATGACATTTAATTAAGCAAACTGCATCTGCTGATGATGTTAAAACAAATGCTAAAAGGTGGACCTTGAGTCAGGATTTTTGTTGTCAAGCATTTAATCATACCTTCGGGGAACACATATGTAAATATATTCAGATACCAGGACATAGCATCCAGCTCACTGCATTTCAATATTGAAAAAACAGAATAAGAAAAACAAGGAACAAAGAGTCATGTAAAAATGTAAAATCATGTAAAAATAATAAAATAGAAACAATTAGACATAGAGAAGGGGGTGGTGAAGAGAGAGATAGACAGAATAGTGTTGCTGTGTCAGAGAACAGGGGGGTTTCAGAGAGAGAGCAGCAAAAATAAGCAAGCGGCCACTGGCCAGCAGGAAAGTAAACTGGAAAAGATTTCCATCTGTTCAAATGTTCAAACCCACACACATGTATGATTAGCTGTGTGTACATCAGGGCAATGTTTATTTTTATTTCACAACATGCACTGCATCGGTGCAAAATGTAAAATAAATAAATAAATAAATACACTGCAACAATCGTTTTCACAAGCAGCAATTATCCATCGGACTATTAAATTAACTAAAATACCCACCGTGGTCTCCACATTCTTGAACGGCAGAAACGGTTTTTGCTTGTTTGGGATTCGACTGGCCAGCGTTTTTGAAAAAGTTAAGCAAACTTTGAAATTTTTCCCCTGAGTGAAATGAGGCTAACAGCAATCTCAACCAGCACAAGCGCTTGTGTCACTTGAAGTGCAGCGCCGCGCTGTTGAAGTGCCTCCCCTCCCTATCTCCGTCCCTCTCCCCTCTCCCCCCCACCCTGAAAATTCACCTCAAAACGCAAAAATGCAAACACAAGATTTTTGTGGAACTTCAATGGGGAATAAAGACTAACAAGACAGATAACAACATTGGACACTACACAAACAGTAAGTTATTTTTTTCATTTAGGTGATTCATTTTTCATGGTGACACAGGAGGTGCCGGGTCCAATAAAAAAGGTTCCGGAGGTACCGGCTCAAATTAAGCCCTGATGATTAGGGTTGGGTACCGAAACACGGTGCCAATAGGGCACCGGTGCCGACATAAACGGGCAGTAACAAGACCGAATAAGAACGAAAATTTCGGTGCCTCATTTCAGTGCTTGACTTTACACTACACTCGACAGCAGGTAACTTTAGCCTACCTTTAGCTAGCAGCTGGATTAAACACTGTTAAAACGCTGACAGTTTACGTTAAGCGGTGTAAAGTCTGACTGTATATCACTGTAGAGGTTTCCAACAGCGGGTCGTAACAGTCTGACTGCAGCTGCCGTTTTCAGAAAAACAACACAGACGGTGCATTCACTTAAAACAGGTAGCCTCGTGGTGCATTCAAAGTTATTGTAAAATACCCTTTTCCCATCTGGTGGTTGTTTTTGTCGTTCAACGGCAATTTACTGGTGAAATAAGTTATTGTTATAAGTTATAGTTATTACATTATTATTAAATCTTTAATTTTGACCATATGGCCTTAGCAATAAACAAGCTGTTCTTTAATGTCGCCGACTGTTTAGTACCCTTCTTTTTTTTCTTTTCTTTTTTTTAACTTCATTAAAAAGTACCGTTTAGGCACTGACACCGTTTTAAAAGTATTGCTTTAGCACCGGTATCGGAAAAAACCCAAACCATACCCAACCCTATGTATGATGCTTTCAGTTATATACACAGATAGTAAAAAAAATACATAAAGACATAATCAAGCTGACTAAAACACAAATGTATACATGCACACACATGAACACATCATGAATACTCATTAACCGAGATGCACACAGACACATACACTCTAAGGTATGGGAATTTAACTGGGCAAACACACATAAACATGTGCACACACACATTCTTTTGAAGGAATAATAAACTCACACACACACACACACACACACACACACACACACACACACACACACACACACACAAAATGTGTTTCATATTCCACTGGGTTGGAGTTAATCCCCACCACAGGAGGTGCCATCACATCAGTTAGACACTTGTGCTGCGTTTTCAATGTTCTCAAATGCGAGATATTGAAATCTCAGCTGACATTTTTTTCATGTGGAGAAGCTCAGTAAGTGTTGAGACAGGAACATAGCACTATTTAAATAGTAATATGTCAACATAAATATGATTAGTAGGAGTCACTAAAAACTCTGTGCATGCATTCAAGTATTTGTATTCGAGGAGTGTGTGTGTGTGTGTGTGTGTGCGTGTGCGCACGCAAGGAGCATGAGCCTTTTCAGCTCTTCTGTCTACTTCCCCCTGCATCTGTTGCCCTCTGTTACACACTGTAAATATTAATCACAGCTCGTTGTAACACTTAGTTCAGCTCTCCTTCCCTCGCTGTCTGCCCCCTGAACAATGCTGCGTGTGTGGTACATGCTGATGAAGTTGACTTTGTCTCAGGAACGCTTTGAGTCACAGTTTGGGATACTGTTCTTTTTTTTTTTTAATCCACTGAGTTTGACAATAATAGTGGAAGTCAAGCTCGGTTATTCTTCTCTGTGACCATTTCACGAACTGCCATGACAATGGGCTGCTCTGTGGCATGCAACAACGGGGACATGAAACGTCACACAGTGGCCACAACAACAGGACGGTTGTGGTTAGGAAAAGAATAACGCGGAAAGGTTGTGGTTAGGAAAAGAAAAACGGGGAAAGGAACTGCAACACGAGGGACGCGATCCCTCCGGGGTGAAAGTCCTGTGTTGTTTGACCCATCGACCACCCCGACCAACCTTCCTGCGCGGATTTTCACCTTATCAATGCTACTCGCTACCGTAATCGTTCTGTGATCATGAAATATGCTTCCCATTGAAATACATTACTTTAAAATGTGTGCCCACCACACAAAAATAACTAAATTAACGTGTTAAGTACACAAATCAATAGATTCAATAACATGACCATTTCACAAACTGCCATGAGACTGGGATGGTGGTAAACCAACGGTTCTTCTGAGTCACTGATCAAACTCAAACATGTTGAATTCAGGGTTTTGTTAGTTGTCATAGGGGATACCGTCTCAGTCTCTGTTACCTTCTGCAAGCCTGGAGAGACGATACACTTGTATGATGTGTTTGAAATTTTACTGGGACATATGCATGTTTTCTCGTGTAGGCATGCGTTTGGATTTGTGAACACAATTTGCCTGTGTAACGAGTAGGCTATGACAAATGTTTTGTGGTATGTTGTTACATGAAAGTGTGAATAGATCAGTTTTTTATAGTAAGGATACATGTAGAGGAGGATAGGAGTATGAATGCTATACTGTACATGTTGTGTCCTCTTAGTTTGTCTCATAAGCGGTAAGCCTACATTCAGGAATCTCCTGAGTGTTGTTCACAGTTTAAAGGTGTGTGAAGCCTGCAGCTTCACTGTGAGGCTGGCGGCTTTTACCACAATGTTTCATATGCAATGTTTTATATTCTGTTTTATATTAATATTATATATTCATATCAATGTATTATATGATCTTATGTCTCACGGTGAATATAAAAACGATACAACAGACAGGCAAATTCAAAATAGGCTTGTGCACATGGGCGTCGGAACCATTGTTAAGTGTGGGTGGGACCAGACCCACCTTCTTACACGCAAAACCATAGGAAAATAGGGTCCAGGTTGAAAAAAACAGTAGTTACCCTTTAACATCCATGCAATTGGAAGGACGCATGGAAGTATGTGGGCAGTGACGGTTACATAGATTGAAATGAAATCTATTTTTGTAAAATATACTATACTATATATATACTATAATATATTTTGTATGCTTGTAAAGGGAGCATAAATGAGTCTTTAGGAGGTGCACACACAACACCGATTTGTGATGCAAGAGAGCTGAGTAGAAATGCTCTAAAACATGCTGATTGGTGTTGTAATATGTCAGGTTTGATTGATTAAATGTAGAACACACAGCTTGAGATTAATTGATTTCCATGATAAAATGAGTAATGCCATCAAGTTTTCTCCTCGATCTGTAAGACCCGAGACTGACAGAAAGTCAGAGAGAAAGCAAAAAAGAGCCAAACAGCATGGGATTAAAAAGGAAACAGATATTCTTTTCTAAATGAGATATCTACAGTGAACAGAAAATGATAACCTCTCTTACCTTTTGATCGATGACATCAATTAAAACAAATGATGAATTAAAACAAATGGTGTGCCTTCATTTTTCATGTGACGTTCACAGATTCAAGCCTCATTGTTTTAAATATGCTGAAAATTCAACTGATGAATGCCATATTGGAGATTCATTACTTGAAATACAGAAATAAATAGTACTCTGTTTCAAAAAAGCACAAGGGTTGTACTACACTTGCTCGCTACCATCTGTGTAAACAGTTGTCACACTGACTTTGCAATAAGCTACAGCATTTACCAGCTGGTGACTGATGGACCTAGCATGGTGGCGAATGACAATTGATTCTCGCTGAAGAAACTGTTGCACTGAGGTAGCTGTGTGTATATGTTTTTGAGCTTGTAGCTGTGGTATTTGAGAAAGTGCTTGTAAATGTGTGATTCTAGTTGAAACACAGGGTCAGCCAGGGAGTGCAGCATCCCTGGAGAAAATATGGATTAAACTCTTCCGATTCTTTGGATGATGCACAGAAAGGTATTTGTAATTCTGGTCTAAATACCAATGTTTCAAAATTGTACATATTATTGTAAGTCATGCTGAATTACAGGGAAATGCATGCAAAGGTGATGTACAATAGATCCAGCATTTTCCATTAGGTTTAGCAGAGCAGCCAAAACAAAGGGCTTATCAAAGCAAATTTTGGGACCTTTTAGATATGGCTGGCATCTCTTCCTAACAGTATCAAGAAGACCTGAATTTAAAAGTCACGTTTAAGCTCAGTAACTGAAGCAGAGCTCTAACAGGAACATCCAGTGACAGGATGGATTTTCACAATGCAAACCCTTGTGTTTCTGTGCAGGTCGAACTGAACTGTTTTAAATTTTTGATTAAGAGAAAATGATTTGTTCAACTTGCATACTGACATTTAACAAGGTGAGCCAGCTGTAATGTCCACAAACTTTTCCCTCTCTCAAATTGAAAAGAAATGACTCCATTCATAAAAAAAAACCACCAACATTGTCAGTAGTAATAATATTACACACTAGTCCTTTGTTGGAATCAAAGATCCTTGTTTGGACCAGGCAAACTTGCGTTGTGGCAGAGATAGGGTCGGGTGGGGGGTTAACTGACATCATTCTGTATAGAAATTAACTATGACAGCATAAACCACTTATTGTGATTCCTGCAAGAACGCTCCTATTATAATAACATGGTATTTTCTCCTGATGGGCTAGTGTCATCACTCATGTTTGTTCTCAGATGTTTAGTTTCCAAAATAGTTCTGAAGGATTTTTTTATAATATATATTATAGTATAAAAAATCTTGTATCGTTCTCACCTTTTCTCTCTTTCTCTTCTCTTTCCCCTTCTCTCTTAAGATTCCTACATTTTAATTATTTGTGTATTTTGTTTCTCTCTTTCCTTCCTTCCTTTGGGGTGCTCCTGGTGACTTAGCTCAGCTTTCCTGTTCTCCACACGTCCACACGTGCTATAGGCCTACCGTCATAATCTCTCACATGTGAAACCCTCAAGATTTAATCCCACCAGGGCTCCCATCTTCAATGCATGAAAAAATGCATAATTTGCCTTTGCACATGATGTGCAATTAAAACCAAATGTGTGTTTTGTGCCATGTAGACCACCACAGTTACCTTGATAAACACATTCCAAATAGGATGAAGGCAGTGGATTGATTTCTTGAAGGGAATTGGGTGTCATGAAAAAATGACTCAGCCTGGGCTAGTCCTTATTGAAGTCCCCGATGGAAACCAGGCCAATGTTTGGTCAGCCCTGCATAGCTAATAGATTGTCTGTGTCTGACATCTAGTGGTGAATACAGCTGTTGCATTGTGTCTGATGTGTTTAAAAGGTGGTTAGATGATACAGAGTAATAGGTTAAATCAGAGATCTTCAAAAGGGGGTCCGGGACCCCTAGGGGGGTCCTCAGAGTTACTGCAGGGGGGACGCCAAATTATTGTACATTTTTTGAAAATTGTCTTAACTTGAATCCAACATATTATTAGCAATTATAAATCAGCTTATTTGTGGAAGAAAAAAACATTTTTGATACTAGCCTATAGGTTACTAAGATAGCCATCCACAGATACAGGTAATAAGGATTCACTGTGCCACATGTATGTTTAACATTAATAAATTATGAAATCATGCCAACAGTTATTATTTTAATAGCTTATGCACTTTTTGTGGGAAAGGCTCGCGCATCCAAATAAATTCTCCTGTGCAGGTGCGCTGGACGATAACATCAACTACAAACTGCAGGATTATTTTCTTAGTTTTGTAATAGCTTATGCACTAAAAGGTATGTAAAAATGTTTTAGGCCACCCTACACGTTATTGTGGACCCAATTTAATACGCAAAGGTTTATACAATATATGTAGTAGGGGGTCCCTGCTCAGTCTCTGTTTCAATTAAAGGGTCCTTGGCCTAAAATATGTTATTAAAGACCCCTGGGTTAAATGGATGACAACAAAAATCAGTGGATGAATGATGGATGGATGCAGAGCTGTTATATTTTAAAAGAGATGTAGGAAAAAAAGACCTTTGTTCTGTGTTGGTATTCATTAATCCACTAAGACTAACATGCCAGTAGACAATGTAACTGCTACTGCAATTAAAGTGCTTTTTGCATCAAAATAACTGTTTTGCTAAACTGGAATTATATTGTAACAAGGTGTCCTTTTAGATTTAGTATTCTTAAAATGGCTATCTAGAGCTATATAAGGTTATTCTTCAGTTTTAGCTGTTGGCAGAACCTTGTTTAAAGGTTAGAGTTTCAAACTACAGGGATTCATCTGGAACTTATATTAAAGTGCCCATATTATGAAAAAAATCACTTTTTCTGGGATCTGGGGTGTTATTTTGTGCCTCTGGTGCTTCCACACGCAAAACTACAAACTTTGAAAAAAACATCCATGCTGTTTTGAGTGAGATATGGGTTTCTGAATGTGTCCTGCCTTCAGTCTCCAGGTGAGCTGTTTAAAATCTGCACAGCTTTCTACATAACTAGCCGAGACGAGGGGCCTAGGGGGCTAACCGTTAGCATGCTAACACTAGCATGCTAGCTCATTCTCAATGGCAAAACACTGCTACAACACACACAAATTCACCCTAATCTACAAAATAAATTGTATAGAACTACTTACATGTTCCTGTTCTGCAGGTATTCCACGCAAAGTTGGAAGTGCGCCCTCGTTTAGAAGAAGTCTCCCAGCTAATCCTGCCTTGTACAGGCCGAAGTTGGAGAAACAGCTAGCTAGCATGTAATCCTTACCTAGCTACTGCGCATGTGCAGCAATAAAGATGTTACAAAAGTTGAGAGGTCTCACTCTGTAGCTAAAACAGAGAGCTCAACACACAGGGTGAAAAGAGGAGCTGCAGCAATGTGTAGTACAACAAAAATTGTGTTTTTTGAAAATTAAACCATGTTTAAACCTATTCTGATACAATCTCAAATTACAATTATGAACCTGAAAATGAGCATAATATGGCCACTTTAAACAGTTTCATTTTGAACTCCAGTTTTCATAGCCTAGAGTCCTGCTTTCAATAGGCAATGGAATTGCTTTTAACTTCTGCCCCCCTGCCTCAGACTAAATTGTCTTGGGTGGCCCTACCTGGGAGCCTGACAACACAGCTTCCAGGGTCATGGGGGTACATGAAGCTCTTTCAAAGTCTCCCAAATATTTTAACAGTTTTGTCAAGATTGTATTTTTTTATTAGAAACTTTGAACAAAGAAAGTGGAGAGAATGTTTTTAAGACAAGCCAACTGGGTCCAAGTGGCTCTATAGATCTTATGGACAATTCTGGCACTGTATGTGCAGGAGCTGCTTAGAAGCAATTTCTCACATCATATTCTGTGGGGACTTAATTTAATCTTCTGCATATTGGTTAGATAGTGTATATACATTGAAGTGTTCTTGTCGGTAAAAAGTAAAAAATTCCCTGAAGCCCTGATATATAGTATAAAGTATAAATAAATAAACATGCCTTAAAGAATACATCCATTACAGTGACAGCAAGGCAGACTAAAATAAATCCAGTTTCCACTGGTGCATAATTGGGTAAAAATGAATTAGTGTCATACTACTTTGACATGAACTGAATTTATTTAGTAAAACCTTTTTAAGCTTGGCAGCAGGGCCACTTAAAAGACATCAATGTTACTCACTGAAGAAGGCAGCAGTGTAATTAAGGACTAGTGCTTAGAGGGAGACTTTAACGAAAATGTTAGAGTGTGCTCTTTAGAGGGGATGACTTGAATAAGGAAAGAAAATTCACAAAGGAAAAGACTGTATACTCCGTATGGGGACAATACAGTCCACATATTTACACCACAAGCATGGAGATGACAGAAAACATGTTTCAGCTACACTACAGAGGGAAGCAATGTATATCAATAGCTGTTGGGTGCCGTAAGGTTCTATTAGCCCAAGGACAAACTGTGATCTGATTATCTGATTTTTTTACATTTAAAGGGGCTGTACTCGACACTAAGAACATTAATATAGCAGAAGACAAATATTTGTTATGTAAAGAAATAGAGTGGAGTAATGGCATCCTGAGCAGAGAAAGAAGATCACTACCTCTGTGTGTGTTGTAATCTGTAATCTTCCCTGGTTTTTGCTTGGTTAGCCGGTCTGGCCGCACGTGCATGTGAGTGCATGTGAGTGCATGTGAGTGCCTTGTGTGGCGGTATTAGACGCCGAGGGCTGTGACAAAGGGTCGGTATTGTCGTGGAACAGTCTGTGAGAGCCGTGTGGAGGCAATCCCAGACCACTTTTTTTTCTGAATATCAAGTACAGCCCCTTTTAAAAAGAAAGTTT
Source organism: Sander vitreus (assembly GCF_031162955.1). NCBI lineage: Eukaryota > Metazoa > Chordata > Actinopteri > Perciformes > Percidae > Sander > Sander vitreus. Next base: position 19,456,856 of record NC_135870.1, read on the forward strand.
TTAGTTATACTTATTATACCACATGCATCTTATTTGTCAATGCCTATGTGCTCTGAAGCACTTTGACAAACTACAGCTTGGCTGTCAATAATATGTTGTTTCAAGTTTACAAGACACCTAAAAAATAGGTTTGATCATACATTTGGTAAATATAACCTAAAGTATTGATTATGTAAAGCTTGCTAGCGTCAAAGCAGAATCATAAATGCAATTCAAAAATACTGACCGCACTATCCTGCCATCTGCCAGCTGTTAATGTATGTAAATGTGAAGTACATTGTTGAAGATAGAGCATCTAGTGTAGCATCACTCATATACCCCTGGATAAAGGAAAAAATACAATTAATAACAATGTATTGTTAGTCTTTGGAATTAAAGTTGCTATTAAAGGTATAATACTCATAATCGCACAATTTCCCATTTTAAAACAATTCACCTAGATTTGTCTCTGTGACTGTAGAGATACCAGTACTTAGTATAACAACACAAGCTATTGGACTTACATTACAGCTCCTGTAGCGCAAGACAATATTATAGGACATACATCAGACAGTGGAGCTCTACATCAAGAGCTCCACTAAATATGTTTTTTTTTATGGCACTGGAATATAATTAACACAGTCACACCAGGTTTCTTACCAGAAGGGGGAGCTAACTGCATGTGCTTTACTGTATTGACCTATCTCCCCTCAGACACCTACTTTTTCTTCCTCAAGCAGATGCCCAAGGTGTATGTTTCAAAAGTCAGTTTACGTAATGAATCGTGGTGACACTCCACATAAGTTAAGCTACATTTGGTGTAACTATATATATATATATAGTTTTAAAGAGAGAAAAATTAGGGCTGTCAATCGATTAAAAAATGTAATCTAATTAATTACATAATCTGTGATTAATTAATCTAAATGAATTGCATACATAATTAACGGTGCCTGAACCAATACTTTTTAATAAAGTAAAAAAAAAAGAAAGATACTAAACAACAGTTAGCGACATTAAATAACTTGTTTATTGCTAAGGCCATTTGGTCAAAATTAAATGATTTAATAATAATGTAATAACTATAGCAATAACTTATTTCACTAGTAAATTGCTGTTGAACGACAAAAACAACCACCAGATGGGAAAAGGACATTTAACAATAACTTCGAATGCACCACAAGGCCAAATTACTGTTTCACTGAACGCACCGTCAGTGCTTTTTTTCCAACGTCGGCAGTTGCAGATTGTTACACTCGGTGTTGAATCCCTCTACAGTGAAATACAGACAAACTTACACCGTTTAGCGTTAGCTGTCAGCATTTTAACCGTTTTTAATCCCGCCACTAGCTAGCGGTGGGCTAACGTTAGCTGCTGTTGAGTATAGTGTTAACTAGCTAGCGGTAGGCTAACGTTAGCTGCTGTTGAGTATAGTGTTAACTAGCGTCACGTGCAGCGGTGTTTGTGTTGACTGTATTGTCTGTTTCAGAGCATCAGAGAGAAGACATATCAGTGGCACCAGATTTCGGTACCCAACCCTATTCAGGAAGAAGATTTTAGTAAAAAGTAAATGTTTCAATCAATGATCCAGGCAGCACATTCTCGTCTCCCTCCTTCATTTTACAGTCCAATGGTGGCTAGAACGGCGCCGGGTCAAACGTCAATATGGAATGGATTAATCTGCGTTACTTCCAAATAGTGTGCTAGTCTCCGTTTTCCCAAGCCACCAATGTTCCTGCTGTGGAATTACTCAGTAATGGACAATCCTTGCCTCTGCATTACATCAATTACAATATCAAGACATATTTTGAGAAATGTAATTGAATACATAAATCAATGAGGTTTCGAGCATCACTGGTTATATTTAAATGCACAGCTCCGGAGCCCCGAAGTAGTCAAAATTACACATTTTACTGGGAATGAATAAAAGTTTGCTGTTAACCATTCCCATTGCTGGCCACCCTCTTTGGCCATATTAGCTACAATTGCAAATGAAAAGTAATATATTTTATTGTGCAACACTCTTAATCAATATGACTTGTCTATCCTGCCTCATAGTAATTAGCCTTTAAGAAAATGACATCAGTGTAATGTTCATTGGACAAAAATGTGGCATATATGACACACGTATCCAACACTCTAGACATACCCTTTCTTTGTCATGAATCTCACTGGACTGGGCTAATTAATAAATCTAATTAGTATTTTATGGTTAAAAGCAGGTCAGTGGCTGATCTTCTGAACAACTGTCATGGACAATGATCAGCACTGTGTTACTATTCTCAAGAGATCTGTTCTTGTGGTAAATGGTGTCTCATTGTGGTCATAAAACGATTCAATTATATTTCAATACCATAAGAACTTTCTATGAATAAAACATATGGTCAAAGCTAAAGTCATTTTTATAATAATTGAAGGGGATATTGTTGTCGCTGTTGGACAATCTTTCCACCTCCTGCTCTGTTAGGTCTATTACCAAAATCTCCAAACAATACACTAGAAGCTACTGCATCTGTCCAGCTGGAAGAATACTGACAAATAAATGGTATAATAATTCAATGACATCTTAATATAGACTTTTTTGAGATTATTTTTTTGGGCAATTTCAGCCTTTATTTTTATAGGACAGCTGAAGACATGAAAGGGGAGAGAGAGGGGGGAATGACATGCAGCAAAGGGACGGGCTGCAGGTTGGAGTCGAACCCTTGCCCGCTGCATCGCGGAGTAAACCTCTATATATGGGCACCCGCTGTACCAACTGAGCTATCTGGGTGCCCTAATATGGCTCTTCTACGTGTGCATGTCATTTTGAATTGATGTTAACATAGTGATTACATCTTAAATGCCATATACACCCATGATAAACTTAAATGTTTTCACTTATTTTGCCTGATTAGACCACTTATCAGGACTCTAGATGTGCACAGAGTAGAACATGCTGAATTGGTCTCCCTCACTCTGCTGTTGCACCTGGTAAAGCACAACAATTACTTACATTACACTTTTCATTATTGTTATTGGTACATTGAGTCTGGGCACCCCGTGAAATATCTAGCACTACTCCAGCCAACTTCAAAATGGGTAGATGTCCAATCAGTCGGGGCCATTGAAAATGTACCTTGTGGTAACAACAAGTCGAAGGTCTGGCTAAGCATGCCTACGATCATGTTAACCAAACTTTCATAAAAGCAGCACATACACCTGCATTTCTGTGTGTTTTCTACAAACTCGTCATAACCCATTGACAATTTATTGCAAATTAAAATACATTATGGTTTCTAACAATGTCCACAAACACATTATGGTTTCTAACATTGTCTGCAAAACTTAACTTTACATAAATGTGCAGGCTGTAATCTCATTAGGGTTTTAGAAATGTGTATTGCTATTGTGTGTGTGTGTGTGTGTGTGTGTGTGTGTGTGTGTGTGTGTGTGTGTGTGTGTGTGTGTGTGTGTGTGTGTGTGTGAGAGAGAAGAGTGAGGGTGCCCATGTGTTTATGGTTTCAAATGTCAGTTAAAAGGCCCAGTGAAGCGCTCCATCTGGATGAATGACATATGAGCCAGTATTTCCTTCTGTGTGTGTGTGTGTGTGTGTGTGTGTGTGTGTGTGTGTGTGTGTGTGTGTGTACATGTGAATAAACAGGCCAATTATTACTCAATTAACTAAGTGCTTTAGACCAACAGACGTGTTGCAAATTGAGCATTATAGGAATAAGTGCTTTAGACCAACAGACGTGTTTCAAATTGAGAATTATAGGAATCTGTACATTTAGACACATCTGTCTCTCTGCTCCACAACATAATAATCTCACGATCCATGTCGGGATAAGGAGAAAAAAGAAAACAGGGCATTCATCATGAGCCTGGAGACATGGGATATGGGACTGAGACATATGAGCTCTGGAGACGAATGCATGATAAATGAAGAAAACCTGTTATCTACCTATTAATATACCTTGAATATGATATGTCCTACCTGTTCATTCGTCCGACAATCCTGAGGGGTTAGAAAATAATTATGCCTTTACTGATGGACAATGTGATTGGGAGTGGGGGATCGTGCAGTGGTTGAAAGAATTGGTAGAGAGGCACAGAAAGCGAAATCCAACCCTTGGGGTACCAGGACATTAATGACTACTGGGGTCACTTAGAACCAGATACCACTCTAATGTAATATATTCTACCTGGACATGAATACACTAATCAAACCATAGTCTCATCATCAGTTGATGAGGTTTTCAGTCTGAACTCTTAATGGAGTTGACCCAGAAATGAAAAAAATCTTTGTAGAATATCATCAACAGCAGATGAATAAAGTTTTATTCACTGGAGTTGAGTTTAGTTTCAGACTTTTTCTTTTCTCAGCTTCTTTGATGGAATATGATACATTGTCAGTGCCCTTATTATGTTGTATGCCCATTTTGTGACATAGTGAATGACACTGACTGTAGTGGAAACTGTTGTACATCAGGGTTAAACAGGGCCGGAGCCCACTAAAGCTGAGGTCCACCTCTTGACATCCAAATCGTAACCTGTCATAATTCATTTTCGTCTCCTTCTGTATCTCTCACACCTTTGGCTTTTCACATCCTCTTTAAGAGACATTGTCTGACACTGACCAAACAATTGTAGAATGCAGGCTCCTTTTCTTTGACTTTGTTTCAATATCTGTGGCCATCAGAGAGCACCAGGACCGATGTGCGTCTCCAAATTGAGAAAAGGGCAGTTTGCAATGTATGCAAATTGCACAGCAGTGGAAACATATTCCTTTTCCCACCAGAATTAGCACATATATGTGTTGTTTTTAAATGCGGGAAAGCCCATTAAAAATAGGCAACATATTCTTTTCACATTGCCAGCAGATTGCCTTTCTGTTTTGTTTTTTTTAGTGTGTCACTTTCAACATCACAAATGCGTGGGAATACAGGGTTAGTAAACACTAGAAAGCAGCATGGAGGCCAGACCTAAATGCTTTAATGCACAGCAAACAGGTAAACACAAATACCAAGTTGTGAAATCATTGGAAATAATGCACAGCCTATTCATTTTCAAGTAGGGCTGCAACGATTAGTCGACATAATCGATGACATCGATTATAAAAACTTGTCGACGCATAATTTCATTGTCAAAGTGTCGTTCCAGATATGTTCTTAAGGGGCAGGGCTCCAGACTGCGACCATTTTTTGAGACGGTGCAAGTAATTTTTTAAACTGCTCGCACTTGAGCGACCTGCAAACTTTTTTTAGTTTTTTATTTTATGTTGAAAAGGAGAGAGCGAGTCTGCCAGAGTTGGCCAATGTGTGTGAGAGGCAGAGGGTCTGTGAGTGATTAGTTACTGCATTGGTAGGTAACGTCATCTACAGCGTAGCTAGCGTCACACTCATCATTCGCAGATGATGTTGCACAGCGCTGTTCTTACCGTGTTTCCGTGAAAATCATCAAATTGCAGTCCATAATACATTTACGAGTGGTGATCTGCAGCCGAGAATCATCCATTTTGTTTGCTAAAGGCCGTACATTGGCGAGGAAAATTCTGCAAAGTGATAGCCGATGAGTTAGCCTTAGCCTAATGTTAGCCCTCCTCACTTTTTGTTTACGGTCTTAATCCCGGTTGCCTGCACTTCCATTCGGCGGAACTGTGTTGATAGACCTCGGCAGTGCTGTAGTATTCGGTCTCGTCACAAAAAATTTCCACAACATTTGCCACACGCTGCAGTACCGCTCCCTCACTTGGGCGAGAGAGATTGTGTTAGAGACACAAAGAGAGGAGACTACTTCTTTGAAAAAAAAAATCTTGATAGGTTGCTAAATATATAAATATTACTTCGTAAAAACAAATAATGCTTGTGTGAATGTGTAGAGCCCATCTGTCTCTGGCTCCCGCATCACTTAATATTTCCCATTAAGATGGTTAGATACCCCCTTTCTATGGAAGTCTAATTACATAGATATTGCTATTTCAGTGTAAACAAAAAAAAACAGGATTGAGGGAGACCCTCTATGGGGCTGAGGCAGAAATGTTATAATTGACAATAATAATAATACTTTGTTACATTTCATCAATGATAGCTACGTTGTTTTACAAGTTGTCATAGAAATGACCAATGATGTTCTATTCCAACGTCTTGTCGCTGGCGCAGGACCAGAGATTCTAGAGTGCTACATTTACATTTGCACTTTAGTGTATTAGTTAATTAATTTATTTGATTTTGTTTGCAACCACAATGTCAAAACTACATTTGATTAAGCTATCAAGCTTAAGTTTTCATGGGTCATTATTTTAATTTGCTATGAGAACTCAAGTTATGTTAAGGCAGAGACAGGACAACTAGGTGAAATTCACAGGTGTACAGATTTGAGCAGATGAGGTAAAACATTCATTCAGTCATTGGTCGCTTTTAAGAGGATGCTGATTGACTTGGAGGCAGCCACATCTGGCTGTAAATGTTTTGCCTGGTGTGATTAGGATTGTGGTTGACTTTGATGGATTTGCTGTTTCAGTTGTTTTATGTATTTTGTGTATTTTGTGTTTGTATGTATGTGTGGTTTTACTGCTGCCTGTCTTTGCCAGGACACTCTTGAAAAAGAGATTTTTAATCTCAGTGAGCCTCTTCCTGGTTAAATAAAGGTAAATATAAATAAATAAATAAAACATGCACTGGAGCCCGGTACAGGAGCCCTGCCCAAAGCAGAGATCGAGGGCGTGACAAAAATAATCGTTGACTAATCGGAAAAAAAAAAATCAACAGATTAGTCGACTACCAAAATAATTATTAGTTGCAGCCCTATTTTCAAGACACTTTGTCTTGAAGCAAAGTGTTGGTCCAAGGGAACATATGACCCAATGGTGAAATCCAGGTCAAGGTCAAGGTCGAGGTAACTTTATGTATACCCATAGGTAGATTTGGTTTAGAGTGATGAGTGTGTCCGTACACTTTTCACACATACACACACACACAATCAGCAGCACACGGTAGGATGTAACGTGACAAAATGACAACAGTGCTCAAATGTCAAGCGGTACACTCTGATCATTAGAAATTAACCTATGAGGATCATGAATATACCAGGAGCAAAATCCATGACAACCTAGTTTGTTGACCAACTTCACCTTTGTTAGGCGTTAACCATCCGTTCAGCTACTCAACAGTTCCTCAACACTACAACAGCACTTTACAGATACAATGCACGGACACTTTATTACTCTTGACTGAACTGACTTTTTTAAACACATTTATCTATTTTATTAAGGGATATCTGGTATGCATTTATGGGGGGAGGAAGGGTTGTGTCTACATGTCTACATGTGTTTTTAACAGGTATTGTCTGTCCTGCTATGAATGCTTTGTTTTTTTGTGTGTAATGAGCACACTGCACCAAATTCCTAGCATCTTAATTGCATGGCAATAAAGTATTGAATTTTGAATCTTGTGAATCTTGAACAAGAGCGACAAAAGTCACACCTATGTTACAGTACTTACAGTGTAAGTATTTGGGAATCGGTACTCTCTAATCCGATACTACTTTTTTTCCAAGCCCAGTATTTACGCCCAATGGTTGGTGCCATCCAAAATATTTTGATCTGTAGACTTGTATTAGCCCCTTATTAGAAGGTTTGACTCATCACCCTGACAACGACACCAAAATGTGACATCATCTGTTATCATTATCCACGTCTTTGTTGTTGTCTAGGAAACGCCTCTCTGGTCATAGTCGGAGGATGGTATTGTGTGCCTAGACAAAAGGTCCGAGATGAAGCATAACATCAATTATGCACACTCTTAATTTGATGTTATGGAAAGTAGCACAGAAGTCCATTCATTTGTCATCCACTTCAAAAAATAAGTGCAGAAAATGTCACATTTTTTATCGGTAATTATAATCCATATTTGAGGTGAACATATGTGTGTTGAGTAACACAACTAAAAATGCCTGTTCAGGTTTTATTACGTTCCTTGTAGACTAACAAGATGTTGCCATGTATTTTGATGTAGAGAAGGCCAGAGATGATACTTTTTTCATCATGTTCCCTAATAAAATAGATCCCACAATTTAAACATACAGGTTTATTTTCCATAGATTACAACACAATTAGTTTGTAAAGGCAACAAAACAGTTTCCTTATGTTGACATAACAACCTTGAGATATATATATATATATATATATATATATATATATATATATATATATATATATATAAGATAGGATAGCACATATTTGGTGACTTAATTGCAGGAAAACAAACAATATATGAGAAGTAATTACATGTGTGGCCTCTCCAGCCTTCCATAGTTAGCGTTCTTAGAAAAAAAACAAAGAATGAGCAAAAGAAAGCAGGCATCAATTACTACACTGTGAATGAGCATCTGCTATGGTAAATACAGGCCTATTTTAATGAACACTGATCAGTGTCCAGAAGCAATTAACATATTCCCGGAGAGAGGCGGAGGGCCTTACAAAGAAAAGAAGAGGGGGAGCTTATAGGCAATTGCCAAGCCCACAGAAGGAGACAGCACTCACCTGAGACCCAGCACACTGTGGAGGAAATTCACAAATGAGGGAAGGAGGGTAGAGAAACAGAGGAAGTTAGGGGATGAAACAAAAAGCAGATAGAGAGGCAGGCAGAACAGAAGGATAAAACAAAGGGAGGAGAAAACCTTCCCAGATGGCGGGGCATACGCTGAGATGTGTAGCAGACAAAGCTGGCAAGCTGATGTGACTCGGAGAGGAATAAAGGGACAGGAGTATGTGTGTGTGTGTGTGTGTGTGTGTGTGTGTGTGTGTGTGTGTGTGTGTGTGTGTGTGTGTGTGTGTGTGTGCATATTTGTGTTTGTGTATGTGTGTGTGTGTAGGTCTTTGAACACTCCTCATCTAATTTTAATTAAGATCTCCACTGTAAAATAAAAATAAAAATAATATACAGTATCACAATGCCTAATAATGCATATAAACCCTACCCTATATATTACATTATGCATTCTGTTTTTTTTGTGGATTTAAAAGTTACAAATTTTCTTTCTATTTGTTGTTTTTATTATCCTGTGGAGGGCAATGAAACACTACACTCTGTTTGTTTAAGCTCAATCATTATTTCACACAGGAGAAGGACTTAAGAATGTGTGAGCACGTGTGGGCACAAGCATATGCATTTGCATCTGTGTGTAAGTGTGCATATGTGCATTCAAATCTAGTAACTCATGACAGCAAAGAGTTTCTTGGCAACAGTGTACAAACCATTTGAAATGCCAACAAAATGTATGTCCTTCCTCTGTGGTGTCTGTTTCTACCTTGTCTCTTTCCATCCATCAAACCCTTTTGTTGATCCCTCTCTGGGGTATATTTACCAGCTCGGTCTGTCTGCCTGCCATACTGCAAAAACAGAACCTTTAATCGATCCAACACTGATTGGGCTGCTGGCTAATTAATAATGGATGAAGTTGGGTCAACCTGTGCTCTTAGGTGCTCTGGTTTGCCCGACTGGAAACAGATCACAGGACTTGAGTTGAAGGTGGAGTGTATTTCATCATCAGACCCCCTATTTCTTTAGGTAACACCAAATGTATTTTATTTAGTCGACTAATGTCAACCAGTTTAAATGTGTCAATGTTTTTTAACAACATAGGATCAAGTACAAAGATTTCAGGAATTTCATCAGTCCTAGTGTAGTCTATATCCTCTGCTTTCCGGGTTGCTTAATCTACATTTTCTTAAAATGAAGTTGATTGATAATGCTATAGTTAGCAGTTAGCTACTTACTGGGAGTTACTGGGATTTACTAGGAGTTACTGGGAGTCTGCCTCCCGCCACCTCCAGTCCCTGTGCCAAGCTCTTACATCCCAGACCAGTCTGTCTGAACATACTGAACATCTAACTCCTGGTAAAACAGCAAACAAGCCGATCTCACAAAAATGTTAAGTAATAGCGTTGCTGGGATTAGTAAATGTAATGAGATTCAAACTGTAATCCCTTACACTGGTTACTGAAAAAAGTAACCACATTATCGTAATGCCTTGGTGACTAACACATAAAGGCTAAAGATGAGTGAAGTATGTGATGGTAAATTTACATTTAATCATGATTCTCTATATTATTTGTATACTTTCTTTTACTGTTTCTCTCACAATACTGGAAGGGAGTTTTTCTTTCTTATTATTTGTACATGTTGAAAGTAAGAGCCACAAAGTCTGGGAACGTAATGTGTACGCTGAACAGGGGCTACAAGGTCACCCTAAACTATCTGTTATTTCTCCCTGGATAGTTGAGGCTTCTCACATAGTTCAGATAAACGAGATGTCTAAACCTGAAAGTGCTACAGAGGGGAAGAAGTGAAATGGCTCCTGAATGTCTGACTATGTTTGATTGTAAAAAATGTTGAGTCATGTTTAGAAAGGGGGCATGTCTTTCTATCTCACTGGAGATGCATATATACTGTGTGCTTTTTCTTATTCGTTGAACAGATCTTTCACTTAAGCACTGCGTGCCTTTTGTGAACTGTGTGCTTCCTTGTAAACTTGGAAGTTTATAATAAAATACAAAAACCTAACTTGGTTTAGTCTTCGACTGTCCTTATTTTGTTTCACCTTCCTATTTTAAAACATCTACACCTGCTGCATTGAAAACTTCCACCACAAGTATTCCTTTTGAGGTGAGCTGAGGCAATGATAAGCCCTTGGAGATGGAGGTGCAAACAACAATCAACTGAGAAAGCTAACAAGTCCTCCTAAACAACAAAACGCATCCTTTCTAAATTGCTTTGTTTAATATTTGTAAATCCACATGCTACCTGCAATTGGCAGTTTAAATGTATCTTTCATAAACCCCTCTTTATGCACACACATGCCATTCACCACACTCGGTCCATACAGGGATTTGATCTGGCCTCAGACCAAGTCCCCAAGGACTAAGGCGGAGATATCTTGCACTCTGTCACTGACAGTGTCATGTGTGTTTCGTAACTGTCCTTCAGGACTAATTCATTAATTAATTAATTAACTAATTAATTAATTGCCAAAGGGTCCAATCAGGCCCACTGAATGACTTTGCAAAGTGTGAATATTGCAGAGAAGTATTCCAATTCCAAATTTACCACTTTAATCTCAGAGAATATCCAAGTTCTTTTTCCATAAATTTACGACTTTAATCTTAGAAATTAGAGATTTAAATTTTTTCTCTGAATATTACCCCTCTCTCCTGGGTCCGTAACATTATTTTTTTTCCTACAATGGCCTTAGAATGCTGGTCGTAGCCGAAGCAACTTGCGTTCGTCAACATCAAGCTGACAAGAATCTCTGTGGCAGATAACAATTTCTGGAGTGGTTTACTGGTCTGGCCCACTTGAGATCAAATTAGGGGTATATGGCCCATTAACTAAAATGAGTTTTACACCCCTGTTATAGATGATGGTAAAATAACTTTTTCAATCAAGTTTATTTCTTTACCACACCTGTCACTCTGACATCTGTCTTTAATATTCTAAAAGTAGAACAAAGCTAAGGCAAAAGGTCAAGTGGTGTCAAAATGGCCAGGAAGTGGTGTAACTGAAGTCAATTATTGATTAGCCCAGTGTATTGCTATGGATCCAGACACCCCAAACTGTCTGAGGACCAGCTTCTTTGTCATGTATATAAAGAAGGGAAGAGAGAACTGGGGATTTCCATTTTTTCTATGATTTTCCGTTAGTTTGAATACCTCTTGTGGTCCTCGTAGGTCCCTAAATGTTTTCTTTCTTCTAGTGTGTGTGTGTGTGTGTGTGTGTGTGTGTGTGTGTGTGTGTGTGTGTATTGTTTTCGTATAAAAATGTACACGCTCATTATATTCAAGAAGTTATTTGACATGATTTGATTTGAAACAGTTATTGAACATGATACTGCCAGCAAATGTCTGTATCATCACTGCAACTTGAGGTCTTTTCATTAATGACACTCCATACCAGATGGAGCACCATGCAAATCAAATTGTATGAAAAAGTATACATCTGTAGTCAACTGCTTGTGCAATATGGCAGTCTACAGTCTAACCTCGATCTAATCCATACTGTAAATGAGCAGAGAAATGTGGAACATGATCTAAATTCTTGAAATTCCCACTTGAAATGTCCAACCTCTGTCCTGTCCAGTGATTTAGCTTAGAGGTAGCTTATTGAGATTCTGAGCAGCTGCACCTGGTAACTGATGTAGAGCTTATATTTTTTGACAAACCCAGATGGTTGTACACCTGTCTGTGCAAGCAGAACAGGTTTTATTATCGAGCAGTGTAATACATTTGAGTAAACAACACATTTTAATACTAATCTTAATAGTAAATAAGCCAAAAATGCAAGGTTCCATTTTGGTTTCAATTGAAATATGGTTAATGACATGCAATTCCAAATTGCATACCAATACAATATACTGCACATATGAGGCTTGTATTTTAAGATGTTTCCATAGGCAGGAAGGTGGATGATGCCAAACTGAGCAGCTGTGAGCGTCATGCAAACCATGCAACAACATTTTGGACTCATGCAGAAGATCAGTATGTGAACAAACATGTTGGCCAGGGGGTTTGTGGGTGTGCTTGTTGATGTGTTTTTGTTGAATTCATGAGACATCTGGCATCCCTAAACCCCCTGCCCTGTATCCTAACATAAGCACACACACACACACATTCACAGCAAGACCTGAAAAATTAGGTGTCATGTCTATCTCACACCCTGGGACCCCCATTCATGCCTCATCCATTCATGTCATCTTTCAAATCCATCTCTTGTGCAGTAACTCTCCAGTGTTGCACGCTCTTTCTCCCCCTATCACACACACACACACACACAAACACACACACACACACACACACACACACACACACACACACACACACACACACGCACGCACACACACACACACACACACACACACACACACACACACACACAGACAGTGTCAGGATGGAGGTCAGGTCATGCTGAGAGATCTGACTACTATTGAGAATAATTACAGTTGAGGATGGGCTGCTCTCTGGTTTCTTCAGTGTAAACATCTCCTATTGGTCAGGCTGGCTCATGTCTGGCCTACCAGCTGCCCTGTTTGTCTCCGGTGGAAAAGGCGATTATTATGATAAATGAAGATATTATTTATCGTAGCAGATAATTTGACAGCGGAGCGGGCTCTAGCTGCTTTGCTACAAAGGCTGCTATTGTTGAGGTTCTCATGATTAATCTACTCTGCATCTGTCTTGCATTCCCGTGTGAAAATGGCCAAACACACAGGTTTTTAGAAGAACATGGGAATATCTTGTCACTTTTGTTCTTGGTTATTCAGTTTATAGTTGCACCATCTCTTTACTTAATGACACAGTCTTGTTTTAGTGCTGCTTCTACAGACAGCAGCTGCAGGACGATTGCACAACAATGATGAGTCCTTACATCTCTAACATTCCAGATGACATACCATTACATCCTTTTATAACACTTTTGCATTGATCAATGACATCATTTCTCTCTTTCGAAGGATTTATGTTTTGGGCACACACTTTAATAACAAGGTGTTTATGATGAAGTTGGAAGTACATACATTATATAGTGCATCTACTGACACAATCATGATTTGACAAAAATACAGTATCTTAAAAACAAATGGAACAACAAAATACATTCTTTGTCCACACCCTCTAGAACAGGGGTTCTCAAACTTTTTTCAATAATGTACCCCCTTTTTAGTGAATTTAGTGTTTTTAAGCCAAATACCCCCTGACCAGTGCAAAAACATTTTTACATCTATATAAAAAGGAACAATACAGTGTCTGCAGTGATAACAACAATCTTGTAACTGAAAAAACATTTAAATGCTACATTTAAAATGTTCAGAATCCATCACTTACAGTAATTCATTCATTATTATAGTATAATTATTTTAGGAATTATGCATGACATATTTTTAAGCATTTTGCAAAAGGTTCATGTACCCCCTGCAGTACTCCAAAGTACGCATACCCCCATTTGAGAAACACTGCTCTAGAATAACACATAGAAGTGTTTTCTGATCTGACACCCCTATCAGCAGAATGACCATTAATTGATTGTGCCTTTCAAAACTGTTCACAAAACAAATCACTGTTTTAAAATAATTCTGTTGTTAAGGTTTAGGCTCAAAGAACAACTTGGTTAGGTTCATGCAAAAATCATGACTATGTTTAAATAAGAACTTTGTTAAAGTAATGATCTCGAAGATTTTTTATTTAAATAAATGTCTGTTAAGTCACTATCTATCACCGGATGAGGTATGATCCATCTATCCACAATGCCTCCTATTGCAGACTTTGTCGCTCTAATACACTGTCACCTAACATCCTTCTTTGCTCCCATTCTAATTACTCCGGCTGGCTGCTAGAAGGTTTAATGTAAACATATGTTGTTTTGTGGCGACGACTGATTCTGTTATTTCTCTTGGGAGGAAAGTCTCCTAATGGTTCCAATTCAAATGAATATGTTATTGCTGTTACTGAAATTGATGCAATTCTCTAGAAACACAGCATACAATAACCAAATTTAAGACTTTAAGACTGCAGACTTTACTACTGTGCATAACCTCTTATTTTGCTGACTTGTTGTGATGGACAGTAGCAAAATAGACATTTATTGTATATTGTAAATTATATATCATTTATTATATAATATATAAGTATTATTTCCATTGTATCCATCACATACTGTGCCATCACTTCTTGTACAGAGGTAACAGATAACATTTGCTAATGATGTTATAAAGCACATATTTACAGAATGGGTGTGTAACTGTTTAACTGCATTTGTCTATCCACACAAAGTGTCTGCCTTATTAAAGGTATAGATTGTCAAAAACCAAGCCGCAAAATTGCTTTGAATTACCTCTCTAACCCTACCTTCAGTGTTTAAATATTCAGGCTTTGCAGCATCACAAATTCACAAAGAAAGCAGAAACAATATATCAAAACTGTGTCAACACTGACTATGAAGCCATTAGAAGTGTTGATTCATCAAAGATTTTGAAAGTTCTTGATGTTCTTTTTGAGCATCGAAAACTTTCTGTCTTTCTTTCTCTCACACACACACACACACACACACACACACAGAAAGTGCACAAACACCCCTTGTCCCGTAACCCTGGTTACCTATAGGTTGTGCCTTGCTGATGACAGCTTTATAAATCTGCTGAGAGAGGCAGCTCTGTGTGTGTGTGTGTGTGTGTGTGTGTGTGTGTGTGTGTGTGTGTGTGTGTGTGTGTGTGTGTGTGTGTGTGTGTGTGTGTGTGTGTAGGAGATTGACTTGTTGAATAAGTCGTACATGGAGAAATGCACGACGTGTGTGTGTGTGTGTGTGTTCATTTAAGAGCATGTGTGCAGTTCTGTCAAAAATGAGGAGGAGACAGCAAACATTAATGAGTGGATAGACTGATCTAATCTAATTAATTCATATTCCCTCATTGTTTGGCGGCTCATATTGGGGAACAGACAATGTGAAAGGGAGAGAGTGGTGATAAATAAAGGAGGAGGGCAGGTAGGATTGACAGAAGTAGATGTGAGGTGTATACAGAGAGAAAGAGGTAGCGAGCACAGGTGTAGAAGGGTTTGGAGAGAGTATAATTTATTCCGCCAGTATGTTAATTGTGTGAAATATAATGCTATTAGCTGTGATTATATCAGGCAGCTATTTCAGGAGAGAATCTGCACCCAGCTGCCATCACAGATGTGAGAGGAGAGGAGAGGAGAGGAGAAGAGAGGAGAGAAGAGGAGAGGAGAGGATGATTTAAATTCCCATGCATGCAACCAAAGGACTTATTTAAGTCAGGCAATCCATATATAGTGTGTTGTATTCGTGTGTTGTTTGTGTCCATGCTCATAAATTAAAACTGAGTGTCTGTGTACTTGCATCGCTTTAAAAGGAAGATGCCTTGTGCCATGGGTACATGTGCGTTTCCTTCCCTTATTGTGTGTGTTTTTTTGTGGATGTGTGTGTCTATATTGTGTATATCTTTCCATAACAGCATCCCTGTAAAATCATGCATCCACACACACACTTGAAGATCCGGCATTTGTGTGTGTGTGAGAGGGTGTCTATGTGTGCATGCACCCTCGCCACTTCTTCCAAGCCCTCTTCCCCCAAGCCCTCTTCCCCCCTCTGTTCCTGCGTTGAGGTATCCTTGTTCTCTGTATTGTGATGTTTTTATCTGCGTGTGATTGCTACAGTTCCCCTCAGCCAAAACACACAGCTCTCTGAAGGCACACACAGTGCCAGCTTTAGCCGCCCTCCGAGGAGTGTACGTCAATAAAATATGAGCCGCGGCATACACAGCCTAACAAACACTCGCGCTAACCCACACATGAACACCCACACAGAGGCCTGCCTCAGCCTGTGCGTTTACACTGCTGTGAACATGAACACTAAGTGGAAGTTTGCACGCAAACATGGCGGCCACGGGAGTTACCTCAGGCCAGCTATTCTGTCATCCAGTGAATCAAGCACACCCTTGTGTTCCCTGCCCATCATCACTGAATCTAATTTGACTATGGGATATGTTTTATTAATGAGCACCGTTTGTCCTTTTATATCCTGGCCTGATCTTTCAAGACCTCCCCATCACTCCTACCCCCAACAAAGAAAGGGAAAGAGGAAGACTGAGGAAGATAACACGTGTAAGAGAGAGTGGTTGCGTGTTGTGTTCGCGTGGGAACTGTTGGTGCAGCAGGCTTGTTTGTTGGTGCATCAAGTGACAGCATCAAACTTCATGTGAAAGTCCTTCAGCCTGAAAGGCTTTAAGTGGGCATCTTAGCACGGCAGAGGTTGAGAGCGATGCGAGGGCACACACAACATGCACACAAACACAGTGCATGCACACATGTACTGCAGCTACTGACTAAGGCTTGTAATTGGGCAGTTTGAAAACTGATGTGATCACGCAACAAAATCTAATCCTTGAAACCAAATTATTTTGCCAAGCTTGGTTTGAGAAAGTCATGCTCAAAGCATTGGTAGAAAGATTGAAGTGACAGAGCTCGAGCAAGTGTAACGAATTATTTGGTGAACTACACTTACAATTGGTTTTATCTCATGTTCTAATAATGTTTATGTTTTATACGGATGATACTGTTGTTTCTGTCCATGCTACAAAGTTCCTAAACATCTCCCCCAGCTGTCCCTTGAAATGCCCACTTACATCATGTTCAGTTTCAAACCAAAGCTGATCCTTGGATCAATCTATGCCAGAACTGGACTACAGAGACTAATCTCCAAGTGTCACCAGATGTGTTTGCCTTGAGCTCCTTGCTGTTGTCACTCATTTGGTTTATTGTCAGGAATGGAACTGCCTCAGATGTACTTCATAAATATCTAAGGAGCCCAGAGAGGTTTCTTAGCAATAATATCACAACTCCCAGAACAACTCAAAGGCCACCAGGTTCAACTACCTTTCAATTTACCAAATGCTCCCCATGTGGGCTCCATGTATGGGCTGCTAAACCTACTATTAGCCTAAGTACACAACCGTGTGACCCCCTGTAGTCCCCCATCCCAACTTCCCAGTGGAGTGACCTGGACATGATCCTTCATTGGCTTTCCACATAGTTTTTTTCTCCTGCCACTGCCACTTGTGTGTCCCACTTACTTAGATAGTTTTGGACCATAATCCACTTTACCAGTTAATGTACACAGTCAGCATTGTCCATCTTACATCTGTCTTACATAACAGAGTTTCAATTTTATTTAATACAGCTGCGTACACCTGTTTTTCATGCACATTGGAGGGCTAGCTCTGTCAAAGGATATTTGAGTATGCAGTAGTATAAAATACAGGTAATAAAGATTAAAGATTATATTATTTTGCATTTCAGAACTGTTTTTAAGTACGTATTAACCATGGAAAGCCATTCTTAACAGTGTATCTTGATTGGGAATCAAATGAATGCAAAGAAAGTGACTTTATGAACTTGATTTTAAGATTTGTATTTGTTTATTATATATAAACTAGTCACACATTTGAATTTAACAACAATTTTGAATGCACCACGAGGCTGTAAATTACCAGTTTCAATAAATGCACCGTCTGTGTTTTTCCGACTACGGCAGCTGCAGATTGTTACATCCCGGTGTTGAATCCTGCAGTGAAATACAGTCACACTTTACACCGTTTAGCGTTAGCTGTCAGCATTTTAACCGTGTTTAATCCAGCTACTAGCTAGCGGTAGGCTAACGTTAGCTGCTGTCGAGTATAGTGTTAACTAGCGTCACGTGCAGCGGTGTTTGTGTTGCCGATATTGTCTGTTTCAGAGCATCAGAGAGAAGTGCAGACATATCAGTGGCACCGGAGTGAGGCACCGAAATCCGCGTTGCTATTCCTGCAGCAGCAGGATGTGTTACAAGGAAGTACGGCAAAATAGTAGCCTGTTAGGCACTACGCAAAGCCGAGTGAAGTGAAAATAAATTAATAAATGGCGGCATGCGATTAATACGATTAAAAAAAATGAACGCATTATGGTCGGTGCTTAATCGCATCGCGATTAACGCGTTAATGCTGACAGCCCTAATATATATATATATAAATACTTTGGCAACATACCCAATTCAACAAACATAGGACACTTTCAACCACAGAAATGCTTTACCTTATTCAAGTTTGAAGCTCTGTACCCTGTAACACTTCTGTCAAACTTTACTAATTAGTATTGACAATGAGAATTGGATTTATATTAATAGAGTGTGTTATCACTTTAGATCCAGACTATTGGGGTATTTCATGGTCTGGCTGGGGGGACATCAAGCGTGGATTGACGTTGGCAGACCTTTATAAGCTTGATGCACAGACACAAATTAAACCAGAGCTGTTGAGTACAGGGACACTTCTCTGACCATTCGTTTTGAACATGAACATGTCTGTCCTTAAAATTATGAAAAGCCATCTGTTTAATAAATGGTGAAAATATATTTTGATTAGTTTAATATGACTTGTATATCATATTTTGCTTCTGTTTACTGTCTCAAGATCTCATAACAGCTGTCGTCTTTTTGCTCCCTCTGACCCCTTCTTTATACTCTCCTCGTCTTTCCCTTTCTACCCATTTGTCTTCTCCTGCACTTGTTTCTTTAGGTGACCCTTTCTTTCTTACGTTCTCACCTCTCTGTGAATGTACAGGGGTGCTCATTAAAGTCATTCTTTATCATTTAATGAAGCCTTTGGATTAGAGCTGATGCACTGACCAGTCAAAGTGGAGAAGTGAGTCGGAAGTAGGGAAGAGGTGAAGGAAATCAGCTGCTGGTAGTACCAAGTGTGTTTGATCGATATAAATAAGTCGTAAATAAATAGTTTGACAATAACACCTTTATTTATTTAGTTGCATCATAAAGACAAAGGTTATGATTAAATGTCATGCTTCATTTTTTTTTTACTTCTTAAGGTCAGGGTTCAACTTGAGTGCAAATGTATGTGCAAATATTTGCAACCCAAATGCACTGCAATGCATGGCATTCGGCAATCTTTCTCGCTTTTTAGTTGAATTTTCAGTCACATGAGAATATGGAGCATTTTATTGCATTACTGCAGAAAGAGGAATAAAGTGTTTATATTGTCAAAACTGTAATGAGTACAGGAGAAGCCATAGAAAGGATTCCGATTTGGTATCATAAATATGATGGATCTCTGGATGGGTCTATAACAATGGATTAGGAAATGGTTGTTATAGACTCCATTTCTGTTACTACAAGGCTAGTCTCGCATTGCAAGACCTTCCTCCACAGCGCTGCAGAGGAGGGTCTGGCTAGTCCACACAGCATTCCAGGATGGGAGAAAAACGTGCTCTGGTTTATTGGAATGTCTTTAAACCAATCACAATCAAGTCATGGGCGGCGCAAAGCTCTGCACGGAGCTGCAAAATAGCCTCGGGAAGAAACTTGTTTTGGTGGAACGTGTATGTTCAAAAGTTGTTTTTGTACGAGAGAAAACTCAGATTGGACAGATAGTCTAGCTAGCTGTCTGGATTTACCCTGCAGAGATCTGAGGAGCAGTTAACCATAGTCCTCAGAAATCCACCCGAGTTTAAAATTCCATCACAAAGAAAGCGGAAGGAAACGGGCATCGGCGAAAAGACATGCATCCACAGGAATTTCCTGCAGCACCGGAGCAATCCCGGAAGTGGAATGTCGTAGATATAGACTACTAAGGCTAATATTCACGAGCTCATTTGAAATTGCCTGCGTTGGTATTAGAGCAGGGCACCCCTTAACTGAAAGAGAGACAGTGCAGGGACCCCCTTAAACTGGGCCTACAATAACATGTAGGGCGGCCTAAAGCCTTTGTGCATACCTTTTTAATGCATAGAATACTAAGCCAATAAAATTATTGTTCGCATTATTTTTTCTAAATCATGTTTAAATGTTAAACATACATGTGGCACACTGAATCCGTAGGATTACCTGTATCTGTGGATGGCTACCTTAGTGACTGCCTTACCTTTAGGCCAGTAAGCCTATCATCAGTGGGGCTTTTTCACAAATAGGGTGATTTATATTTGCATTGTAATTTTTGAAAAAAACTTTCAAGAAATGAACAATCATTTGGTGGCCTCCCTGCAGTAACTCTGAGGACCCCCTAGGGGTCTCTGTATTACGGGTTGGGTTGGTGGGTGGGTGGTGGTGTGAGAATGGGTGTAGATGAAGAGTCCAATTTGGAAAATGTTGTCCCCATGTCCATTCCTAATGGCTGGCCTGAGTACTCTTACATCATAAATACCACTTAAATATTTACAGTTAAACAAAACTTTAGTATACTACTTCTAAACATGCAACAGGTCTACTTAGGAAAATATACCTGAGTTATACCTGATATACCTTTGTTTAAACTTGAGAACACATTCTCTTTTGTGTAGAAAAGTCAGACTAGTGCAACTTAAAGTTTAGTATGAAACAATGACACATATCTTTCCATACCTGTGACGCCTCTAAGAAGGAATGGGATATATCTGATCTAATATTCATGTTGAAAACCACCAAAGAGACAAGAGAGCAGGCAGGCTCATTTCTCTCTCTGTGTTCTTCTGACTCTCTTGCTTTTGTTGTCTTTTCTCTCTCTCTCTCTCTCTCTCTCTCTCTCTCTCTCTCTCTCTCTCTCCATTCCTCTTTCTTACCTTAGCCTGTCCATTTTTCTTTTATACTATCTTTCTGTCTCCCATTCTGACTTGTCCTTGTCTGTCTCATTTAAACCCGTCATGATGGACACCCCACTCTCTTTCCTGTGTGCTCTCTCTTTGCCTGGCTATTTCTTTCTTCTATTTTCTTTCTTCTTTTGTTCTTTCTTTTCTTATATAAAGGAAAAGCTGAAGTTCAGTGTGGCCATAAAGCCCACAATAAGATTTGTATTCCTCTCAGAGTTTTTGGGGTTGGACGGCAAACTAAATCCAGTCAGCCGACACCAGCAGGTGTCTGAGCCTCCTGTTACCGAAAATCAGGTAAACTGTGAAGCTGAAGCCATTGAATATGGCAATCTGGAACCATTCTTAAAATAGTGAGTTGTACAAGCTGCAAGTTAATTCAGTTTCAGAGAGTTGCATGGTCCTTTCCAGACACAAGGAAATGTTTGTCAGAACACATGCTGCTTTGGAATAGTTGGTGGTTTTAGACATTCTGGATAGGAAATAATACTGCCACAATAAAGTGGAGTAAACCAGGAACTTGAAGAGTGTTAAAATGAATACAAATACGTTTAAATAACATCTGTAAATATTTTTTTTTAGTGTAGTTTGTAGTGAAAATGTCCCTTCTGAGCCACCACAGAGCTAGGTGGGTTATTAATACATCCCACCTGCTTATTTTCAATTTGTATGCTATCATATACTGTAAAAGCAGCCAAGTGGCATACATTATTATTAGTCATGCTGCTGTTATTCTCCTAGCTAAATTAGACCATACCACAGGTCGGCCACACTAGGATCGGACTACATATTGTATTGATAATAGCCAGATCCAATGGCATTCCTATGTCAAAAATGCAAAGAGAGTTGGGCATGAAAGCTTGTTCTTTTGTCTCACATAGTCTGTCATAGCCACCATGCCACACCTCAAAGGGCCCTGACAAAAAGACAGCACAGAAGTTTTGAGCCTTGCCCAGAAGTTTTGAACCTTGCCCGATCATCTTGCAAGACATGCAGTTTAGGAAAGTGGGGCTTCTCCAAAGACATAAAAGTGTGATTCCGCCATTTTAAAACTCTACTAGAGAAACAACCAGATAAGACTTTCACACACGTGAATATGAGAGTTGCACGATTTATTGTGGTATGTTTAGTTCAAACTCCATTAATTGCACAAACTGAGGCTGGAGCAGATGGCTCTGTAGAGGAAGGTCTGAGACTGCTCTTGCTCTCTGGTGGAAAGTGCAGCCGGGGTGGCTGTGTTGCCTACAACAGTGATTCCCAACCAGGGGTACGCGTACCCCACGGGGTACTTCTGCAGTTGCCAGGGGCTACTTGGAAAGATCGTAGAGTAGCTCAACTAATTTGAAAAAATATAAATTATGATTTGATTAAAAGAATATATCCACACATTAAAATCACTTCAACTGCAATAACTCAACTCTACATGTTGCAGTTATGTAAGAGTGAAAACTAGTTAACAAGGGAAGTGTAAAAATGTAGCTAAAAGTAATGAATGAAAGCAAGGGATAAAAAGCTAGAAGTAATGAATAAACAATTCAAATGATTAACTAAAAGTAATGGATATACGGTCAGCTTCACTCCGACTAGTAGTAGTATGATTGCTGATCAAACCAACCCTAGTCTCGTTTGCCAGACCTTCCTCCACAGCGCTGCGGAGGAGGGTCTGGCTAGTCCACACAGCATTGCTTTATTGGCATTTCTTTAAACCAATCACAATCGTCTTAGCACCGACAGAGTCACGGTGGCGCTGCAAAATAGCCTCGGGAAGGAGCTTGTTTTGGTGGAACATGTGTACGTTAGTCGTGCAACAGAAAACTCAGATTGGACAGATAGTCTAGCTAGCTGTCTCAATTTGCCCTGCCGGGATCTGGGGAGCAGTTAACCATAGTCCTCAGAAATTGGAAGATAACAGACATCTGGCCGAAAAGAGTGAAATCCGGCAGAATTTCCGGCGGCAGCGGAGCAATCCCGGAAGTGGAACGTTGTGGATATAGACTAAACCAACCATAACATTCACAGATTAATTGTATGAAAAATTAACAATATCCCTGGTGGAGGTTGCTGAGGTAGTTAAACAACTCCACAGTGGCAAAGCCCCAGGAATTGATGAGATCCGTCCAGAAATGCTTAAAGCTCTGGGTGTGGAGGGGTTGTCTTGGTTGACACGCCTCTTCAACATTGCGTGGAAGTCTGGGACGGTGCCCTAAGGAGTGGCAGACCGGGTGGTGGTTCCCCTTTTAAAAAGGGGGACCAGAGGTGTGTGCCAATTACAGGGGTATCACACTTCTCAGCCTCCCGGTAAAGTCTACTCCAAGGTGCTGGAAAGGAGGGTTCGGTCGATAGTCGAATCTCAGGTTGAAGAGGAACAATGCGGATTCCGGCCCTGGTCGTGGAACAACGGACCAGATCTTTACTCTCGCAAGGATCCTGGAGGGAGCCTGGGAGTATGCCCAACCAGTCTACATGTGTTTTGTGGATCTGGAGAAGGTCTATGACCGGGTGCCCCGGGAGATACTGTGGGAGGTGCTGCGGGAGTACAGGGTGAGGGGGTCCCTTCTCAGGGCCATCCACCTCTGTACGACCAAAGCGAGAGCTGTGTCCGGGTTCTCGGCAGTAAGTCGGACTCGCTTTCAGGTGAGAGTTGGCCTCCGCCAGGGCTGCGCTTGTCACCAATCCTGTTTGTAGTATTTATGGACAGGATATCGAGGCGTAGTCGGGGTGGAGAGGGGTTGCAGTTCGGTGGGCTGGGGATCTCATCGCTGCTTTTTGCAGATGATGTGGTCCTGATGGCATCATCGGCCTGTGACCTTCAGCACTCACTGGATCGGTTCGCAGCCGAGTGTGAAGCGGCTGGGATGAGGATCAGCACCTCTAAATCGGAGGCCATGGTTCTCAGCAGGAAACCGATGGAGTGCCTTCTCCAGGTAGGGAATGAGTCCTTACCCCAAGTGAAGGAGTTCAAGTACCTTGGGGTCTTGTTCGCGAGTGAGGGGACAATGGAGCGGAGATTGGTCGGAGAATCGGCACAGCAGGTGCGGTATTACATTCAATTTATCGCACCGTTAGACGAAAAAGAGAGCTGAGCCAGAAGGCAAAGCTCTCAATCTACCGGTCAGTTTTTGTTCCTACCCTCACCTATGGTCATGAAGGCTGGGTCATGACCGAAAGAACAAGATCCAGGGTACAAGCGGCCGAAATGGGTTTCCTCAGGAGGGTAGCTGGCGTCTCCCTTAGAGATAGGGTGAGAAGCTCAGTTATCCGTGAGGAGCTCGGAGTAGAGCCGCTGCTCCTTTGCGCCGAAAGGAGCCAGTTGAGGTGGTTCGGGCATCTGGTAAGGATGCCCACTGGGCGCTCCCTAGGGAGGTGTTCCAGGCACGTCCAGCTGGGAGGAGGCCTCGGGGGAGACCCAGGACTAGGTGGAGGGATTATATCTCTAACCTGGCCTCGGAACGCCTCGGGATCCCCCCAGTCGGAGCTGGTTAATGTGGCCCGGGAAAGGGAAGTTTGGGGTCCCCTGCTGGAGCTGCTACCCCCGCGACCCGACCCCGGATAAGCGGATGAAGATGGATGGATGGATGGACCTTTATATAATGAATAGTGTTATACATTTTCAATCGATTAAGGGGTACATGAGTTAATCTGACATAGCTGTCATAGACCAAAAAGGTTGGGAACCACTGGCCTACGAGACGAGCAAACCAGATGAAAATAGGGGCCATTTTATTGATGGGAAGGGGCGCTATAGGAGGCCTGATCACATGCAGTGATGGGATGAATGAGATGAATTGGGTGCTATGGTACACTGGTGATGGCACAGTGGATATGACATGTGCCTTTGGTGTAGGAGATCTGGGTTCGACTGCGATACATCAACCAATGTGTCCCTGAGCAAAACACTTAACCCATAGTTGCTCCAAAGATGTGTGACCTCTGACATATATATATATATATATATATATATATATAGCAATTGGAAGTCGCTTTGGATAAAAGTGTCAGCTAAATGACATGTAATGTAATATAGGGAGAGCAGAGAGGCTGTACCGGAGTAAGCCTGACTTGGTCTCATTGTCAAACTTCAATAGACTAGTAATCTTTATAAAACTGCATTATCAGCGCTGGTTCTGTGACCATGAAGGACACAGCATGCTCTTTTGTAGTGCTTTTTGTCATTAATGATTTTAACTGGGCTTTTTTTCTACTCTGTCTGCTTTTAAATCACTGGCGCGTGCACATCATTTGACTGCACAAGACTGACTGTATTAGTCCAACAGGGGAAGCCACATGTTTGTTTAGTGAAACTGATCTTTTATGAAGTCATGCTTAATGAAGTGGGGCTCAACAGTAAGTCTTGCTTAGCCTAGCGTTCCACTATGAACATTACGCTACCAGCTGCTTGAACCAAGGCCCCTACTGTGATGTGACGCACTTATGGTGTAGTCTTTACTCTATATCGTTGGGTGATAGAATAAAGCTCTTTATGAATTTATAATGTGGAACAATAATGGCATCCTGGTCAGGAGGTAAGAATTTGCAACTGCTGTCTGTTGCACTTTTGACAAACTTAGATAAGGCCTGTAATAAATAAATAATTTGACTTGACGTGCATGCTGCCAGGTACTTGCACAATGCAATCATCCATTTAGAAACACCCGCAGAATGGTAACAATACAGTTTTTTATCATCTATATTTATTATAAACATAACAATTTCTCTGCAGCTCCACTGTTTCGCACCAGCAGCTTTCTGGTATCTTTGTTACGTCCTCGCACACCATTGGAGGAAATTAAATGTTGATAAATGCTAATCCTGACCAATGTTTTAACGTAAAAAAAACAGTATTAGAAGAAGATATCACTAAATTACTATTTCAATTTTTAACTGTTCTTCTTTTCCCTCTCTCACATCTTTCCTTTCCCCATTTCTCTCACTTTATCTTCCTCTCTTCTCTCCCCTTTCTACGCACCTTTTCCCTCTTCTCCTGCTCTTTCTTTCCTCCTCCTGATTCTTCTCTGTTTCTCCCTCCTTTCTGTTTCTCTCCCTGAATCTCTCTTCTCACGCTTCTCTCTTCCCCGTTCTTTCTCTCTCCCCCTGGGTCTTTCCTCTCTCTCTCTCTCTCTCTCTCTCTCTCTCTCTCTCTTCGTCCCCTTCCCTCCCCCCACCCTATAGGGATAGAGACTCAGTAGAATTACCATCCTCTTGATCTATAATTACCACACAACTCTCTCTACCCCTGGCTCTCTTTCTCCTTGCTTGCTTACCAGCCAGTCTCAGAGTGTGCACAGGGTATATACATCATCATTTAAACATTTGTCTTCCGATAACAGCCTCGTCCTGTTTGTGTGAACAAATATAAGAATCGTTGAGATGTTCAAAGGAGGATATTAAACAAGTTCTGTATGACAAATGCATGATAGCATGACCTATATATTGGATGAGCCATAAAGAAAACAGCATATGATGTTGAATACCACGGCTTTTCACTTTGATAACAAGTGCACTCCATACAAGGGATCGTTGAAAATAATTTCAGTATATGATAGCTGCTGTGACGGGTAATGCCAATTGTATATGCAAATTCACCATTTCTCTGTCTCAAATGTATTTATTTTATTATTACTATTATTATTTATTTATCTCTCTGTGCTCATAACAGCTAATACATTTGTGACTAATACACATGATATTTTGACTTAACTTGCTACTAATCTAAACCTCTTAAAGACATACTATGTAACTTTTCCCTCTTCGGTCCCCCTACAGGTTGTCTCATTGGAACTACAGCTCACGCGGCTGTAGTTCCAATGAGACAACCTGTAGGGGGACCGAAGAGGGGAAAGTTACATAGTATGCCTTTAAGGTGTGCTGAGCATATATTTGCCTCACTTGCCCAAATTTGACAGCTGTGGTGTTATGGCAGGAATCACACAGTTTTGGGATGAGTGTGCATTTTTTGCTGAAATTGAAACATGCACAGGTATATCTTTGACTAACTCTTGCATCTCGTTCAGTTGGGCCTTTTCTTAGTTCACATCTTTTGTTGTCAGTGTTTTGGGGTAGAGGTACAGAAACGTTTCAGCTCTCACAACTATCGGGTCATGGATAATATGCCTGAGCAAGTGAACTCCACCGATTTTACACTTCAAAATCTGCCAGATGTTGGGCAGTACAACTGCATATGTGAAAAAAAGGTTGTATAAAGCCAGGTTGTGGCGCCAGAGAAAGGTGCGAGAAATCTGCTCTGTGTGTGTGTGTGTGTGTGTGTGTGTGTGTGTGTGTGTATTTGCGTCGGTCCGGGCTGAAGGACGAAACTGAAAAGAATCTGGGGGTGTGGAGTATGAAAAAAGTGAGCTCCTCGTCTCTGCTTAAGGCCAGCTAGCTAGCACACCCCACTCTTTAACCCAACTGGCAGCGGTCAAGTTCCAATGTGGGTGCCAGGTTTTGACAAGGAACAGGAATATGTGAATTATCTGGTTCTCTTGTATTGATTTAGAGATTTTTTAAACGGTCTGTTGTGAGACAGACAATGTTGCAGGGGTGTGATGCCGATTTAGTGGAGTACTCTTTTAAGCTATTGGGTATGCACTATCAACTGAAATACTGTAAGAGCCTAATGCATTCTGTAGGAATGTTTTAAACTTTATCACACAACGAAACAGACAATACACACACTTATATATTAAAGTGCAGAGATCACAAATAGCAGCCGAGTAGCCGTACATCCATATTGGACGATTCCATGATTTCACACACTGAAATTTTGTGTTACAGTATTTCTGAATTGCTAAAAACACATTTTTTTTAATGTTTCTCTTGCTTTCTCAAAACCTTAAAACACAAATTATAATAAGATATACTGTCAAAACCTTTGACTTGTCTTGCTATATCAAACAATTGCTTCAGAACTATGTTATCTTTACCCAAAACCAAACAGTGTTTAACACACACAGGGGAAAATTATATTTGTTATGAAGTACTTGCACAATCCTGCACACATAAATGTAGTCACAAACAAAATATGCAGCAGATCGATAGCAAGCAATGTCTTGGAATCATTCTGCCTCAGCATCATGCCTCTGGGCACGATCAGGCCACAGGACCTCATCAGCGTCACAGGCAATCACATCCCTTGCTAAACAACGGGGAAAGAATCCTTTAGCATGCCGAATCCAACCTTGAATCGCTTCCACTCCAATGTTGTCACATGCTGCATCCATTGACGGAATGAGATTTTCCTGTGCATAAGGATTTCTGTCATAGACATTCCACCTCCATGCAGAAAAAAAATATTCTTCAATGGGATTAAGGAAGGGCGAGTATGGTGGGAGGCACACATTTATAAAACGTGGGTTATTTTCAAACCACTCACGAATTCTAGGACCACGGTGAAAGTTCACATTGTCCCAGATTACCACATACATGGGATGCTCTGCCTGCTCATCACCCCTCTGTTCACGTCTCAGTAGTGCTTCCTGTAGAGCATACAGAAACGTCATAAGATGGGCAGTGTTGTAAGGTCCTACAGTCACATGGCGGTGAATAACCCCGTAGCTGCTGATGGCAGCACATATGGTCACGTTGCCACCACGCTGCCCTGGCAACTCTACAATGGCACATTGACCAATAATGTTACGGCCTTTCCTTCTCCTCTTGGTGAGATTGAAGCCGGCTTCATCCAAGAAGATGCACTCATGAGGCCTCTCCATGGAATCCAGTTGAAACATTCTCTATAGAAATGAACACATTTTTTTGAACGTAAATGACATAGCATTCCAGGCTTCATGCCTCTGTATACATGTGCTGCATTACAGTCAACACAGTAAAGATGTACAGTAACTCAATAGTGCTGTATAATCTCTGGACATGATTACTTACTTGTACATATTGATATCATAGCTCTTTTACCCTTTCAGAATTTCTCTCAAATGGTACTCTTCCACCTCTGTCTCCTCCTTCTCCTTCTCCTTCTCCTTCTCCTTCTCCTTCTCCTTCTCCTTCTTTCCTGCCCTGCATTGTGAAAATCACACATGCCATTTGGATTTGACATGGCTTTATATCCTGATTACTGATTAGGTGCAACACATTACTGATTTGAAACAGGTGTGTTCAATTTTGAGTGCTTGTGTGTTACCGATGACAACAGTGTGTTGCTTGTGTTTCACATTTGGGGGCTGTGTTGTGCCATTTTGAGTTGAAGTGCACCACAATGCTACATGTGCTTTGTGAATGACAGTGTGTTTACAGTTTTGCACAAAGAGTGATTCCGATTTGCTAGTTGTGTCTAACCACATGAGAAGTGTTTAAAGTTCTGCAAACTGTGTGATTCAATCAATAAAGTGGTTTGTACACTTGCAACTTTGGTTTTGCAAATGGATTTTAGTGTTTTAGCAATTCAGAAATACTGTAATGCATTAAATAGTGTGCCCTTGATGCAGCGAGGCAGAATGGATTAAGGTCTTGGTTGTGGATGGGCATGAAATAAGTTTGGCTTAAATTTGTTTTTATTGTGTCACAGACCTTTTTATCAATCGTCGATAATCAAAGTCTTTCCTGAACCTTTACCTTTATGTTTCTTTAAAGGTACTGTAGGTAGGATTGCAAAGATCCAGGACTTAGCCAAAAAATTTGAACATCGACAACTTCTCAGTCCCTCCCAATCTTCTCAGTCCCTCCCCCCCTTTCCGCTAAAACCCAAAATGGTCTCCTAATGAATGTGTGTGCATGAGCAGTGATTGACACGCAGTTAGACATTGACATTGATTGTGTAATCTGATCAGTGTTCTTGATTGGCAGTAGGGTTTAAAAAACAAAAAGAGGAAGAACAACAAATTTGTTAAGGGGAGGAAAAAAAATCTGTGTTCATTTACCTTTCTTACACGAATAACTGCTCAAAAAATTGATGACTGCTCAAACTACAGACAGGTAATTAGAGAAGAATGAGACACTTAGTGACACATTTAGTAAATTGACTGCATTCATAGAGCACTTTATCCAACGTGTTTTACAATTTACCTCTCATTCAACGATTTGGGGTTCAGTGCCTTGCTCAAGGACAGTTTGGCATGTAGCAGGGAACCGGGGTTTAGTGCACAACCTGCTCTACCTGCCGAGCCTCATCTGCACCTTTAGGCTGCGTTCACACTGCCTGCATCGGCCGTCTGACGGTGCGGCAAAGACACAGGGTAGTGCGCTAAAGCTGCTGTGGGGGTTGCCGCAGGGGGGGCATTTAAAAAAACACAGCGGGCCTGCGGCGAAAAGTTGAGACCGACTCAACTTTTGGAGAAACGCAACCCCACGTTACGCTGCGGTGGCCAATCATGTAACCGGCGATCAGACTTGTCAGATTGTTTGGAGCTGTGGTTTGAGGCGGTGTGAGAATCAGTAAACGGGAAAACATTACTGCCATATTGCTGCCACAGGAAAGTTTTTTAATGTTATGAGGGTAAAAAACGAAACACAAGCACTGAACTGGCCAGGAGTTTGTGAAGCTCAATGTTTCCTGCAACAACAAAGCATTTGCTATGTCTCGCTCGTCCCTTTTCTTTCTTTCTCTCTCTCTCTCTCTCTCTCTCTCTCTCTCTCTCTCTCTCCTGTGAAATAAGCTGCCTTCAAGTGCGGTCAGAAATGTCAAAATCTATGGTGCGCGGTCATGGAAGGCTTGTATCATGTGCCAACAGTTTTGTTGTTATTACTTAGAATTCCTCATGGGGGCGGCAGAAACTACGCACTATAGCTTTAGTTGTGAAATATAAATTCTACTTGTGCTTTGTTGGGGGGTTTAGACAAATTACGCAAATGGGCCATTTTGTTGACAGTCCCCCTCGCCGCACCACCTTGCGGAAAATCGCCAGATCACTTTTGTTGGTGTGAATGTTCACTTAGTAGTTTTTCTAAAAACTTTCAACTACAGAGGACAATGCAAGCAGGTGGAGTACTGTCCTTAACCTTTCACTGATAACAGTCTGTGTGGATCGAGCAGAAAAGAATGTAAAACATGGCTTGTGATCTAGAACACTTTGACTTATCGTCTATTGGTGATTCTGGAAACCTATATGATTTTTTTATTTTTTTATTTGATAACTGTGATTAAATGCAGAAGGAAGTAGCCAAGATAGTGAGGTAGGCCAGGTTTTTCTGTCAATACAGCTGATTTTCCAAAACTGCGGGTGGCAGTTTTAACAGGGTAGAAACCTAATAAAATCAATCTCAATCAGTCTGTTATATGTGGAAATCATTAAAGCAGTGACCCAGTACATTTATGCTTCCCATCTATGGCAAATTTGGGACCACCCTGGCTGCCTGTTTTAAACTAGCTTGACGCTTGATATAATGCGTCAGTCATCCAGTTGTTTAACTATGATAAAATCAATAAGGCAGTAGATGAGGCAGTGAGGGTAAACACAGTTTGTAACCTACACTTCTATTCTCCTCAACATCTATTATTTATCGGCCAAGATGATTCTTTCATGAGGCAAGCTAGTTGCACATAATTCATAACGCAGGCTGGGGAAACTAGGACAGAGTGAGATACAGCAGAGAAGGGGGAGGAGGAGGAAGGATGAGAGGGCAGAGTGAGAGAGAGGGTGACGAAAGGGATGAAAACAGAGACGGTGTCAGGATGAGGAGGTGAGAGAAAAGAAGAGGAGAGAGGCAACAGGATTTGGGTTTACAGAAATACAATTGAATGAGGGGAAACATACTGCAGAGTCTTTTTCAAATTCAGAGTAAAAGATGGAAATTGGGAGATTAAAGGCACGAGAGATAGATGGAGAAGAGAGACAGAGAAACGCTGGAAAAGATAGAAGAGATAGAGGAAGAGAGATGGGGAGAAAAAAGAGAGTTTAAAGCAGGGTAGGGGGGCTTGCGTCTCGCCGATATGATAGACATCTCTATCAGGCGGTGGGGGGAGGAGTCTGCGCTAAAGACTGAAGTTTATCATTGGTCCTTTGTTTTACCAAAGCAGGAGGAGAATACATTATTCCAGCTTAACTGTGCTGCCTGGTAGAGAGACAAATGGCTTCCCTGCATATTTCTTTCTGCCATAGAATCTACAGCATAGCAGCAGCAAGGGGAATCCATCTTAGAAATGGTTAACACGTTATAATAACCATCATTAATAAACAGTAAATTGATAGTTAAATAAGCTTTAGTTATTTGACTGTTAACAAACAATCAAATTATGATTTATAATGTATACTAAATGTTATAATGTGTTATTTTATCATTAGTTTAGTGTAATATAAAATATTTAGTTTATGCATGTAGATAGATATTTTTAACTTTGCTAATGGTTAATCATTGTTTTGTAAACATCTATAAACATTATTTGGATAGCTATTATTGTTATTCAATTATTTCTTTGGTGAGCTATGGCAGAGATTTTTGTGCACTGATAAAAGATGCAGAAATAGATCATGTTTATAGATGCATTATAAAGTATTTATTAACCATTAACAAGGTATTATAATCAACAGTTGCAAATTTATAATAGCCATCCGTAATCATAAACATATACTTATTATATACAGCATAAAGTCTTACCTAGTCTTACCTACAGAATAAAGTCTTACCTAGAAATGAAATAGCAATGAAAGCTCTATTATGACTCTTGGTATCAGACTTTTAAAGGCAAATTCTCCGCAAAGCAATTGGCCCTCCAAACAGTTGCTTGCGAGGCTCATATAAAAACGTCTGTTTGGTATGGAATAGTTAACTCACTTTTACCACGTGTGACTAATGCTGCCAAACCATGAAAGAAAGACAGCAAGTAAATGAGATGTAAAAAAAGATGGAAATGAGGAAAGAGGCAGGTGAATTTCTCTGATTGGAGACATGAGACGTGGAGACAAAAGTCTGGACCGCTTCTCTTTGGTCTGGTGCTGGGAGCGAAAAGATCAGACTTCAAACATCATTCAGCAGCTGTGTGTGTGTGTGTGTGTGTGTGTGTGTGTGTGTGTGTGTGTGTGTGTGTGTGTGTGTGTGTGTGTGTGTGTGTGTGTGTGTGTGTGTCTGTGTGTGTGTGTGTGTGTGTGTGTTTGACAGAGAGAGAGGGGGAGAGAAAGGAAAAGGGACAGACAGACAGGCAGAAAAAGAGAGAGAGGGAGATCACACAGAGAGTGTGCACTTTCTCCACTACTACCTGTATATAGCTGTGGGCCATGTACACAGCAGAAAGTCGCGACCCCAAAGTGCAGTATATGGTCTGAATTCCAATGACTTTTTCCACTGAGATAGAGCATTTGTGTGTGTGTGTGTGTGTGTGTGTGTGTGTGTGTGTGTGTCTGTGTCTGTGTGTGTGTGTGTGTGTGGGTGAGAGGATGGGTGGGTGTTAGCGTATGAGGGGCAGTATTCCTTCGGGAGCTGAGGGCAATAAAAAATAGGATGCTGAATTGCGACAATGACACACAACCCTGGTACAAGCACAACCAAACACACGTGCACACACAAACACACATACACATGCACAGCAACCACTCTTGGAAGAGGTGCGAGTGTAGGGCAGGACAAGGTGACTACAAATAGAGTTGGAACAAGGCTAAGCATCTTGGCACCTGCTTCCATATAGCCATGCCAGTGTGCTGGGAAAAGAAAGTGCATTAAAAAAAGCTTTTTTGTAAACCGAGATATCAGTGATTGAGACATTTTCGAATGTTCAAATATGACACTCCACCTTGAAGAGGGCATACAGGTTGAAAAGAATGTGGCAGTCCCATGCCGAGGTGTTGTTGAGCAACACAAACGCTGTGTTCAAAATGCATGCTAATTCTTACCAAAACCACACTGGAAAAGTGACTAAGTGAAAATGTAATCAAAAGTGTAGTCATGAAAACACATTTTTATTGATGGACACTATTGTCCCAAAATGCACATGGTTGTAGAGGAACAATGAACCTTACAAACAATATTTTACTTGAAATCAAAATTGTCTTTATGAACATTAGATGGAATTTTGAAACCCATCAGCTCAACTCTTTTATCACATCCTGCAGATGTAGATTAGTATATGACATGCGCTGTAGGCTACCTACTGTACCCTACCAGCTCCATGTTGCTGTTTTCGACTGACTATTGGCCCCTCTGTGTAGGGTTAAAAGTCAAATGTAGTAGTGGTAGTATAGTGCCATTTTCGCCATATTCATTCGGGGAAAAAAAGACAGTAGCACTTAAAAAAGTGTCCTTAAACAAGGACAAAATATATACATAATTGCTATATTTATTTCTTCCATTTGTTTCTGTGAGCATTTACTAAATGTATAGTCATTACAACATGGTTTACGTTTTCCTCACTTAGATACATTACATCATTTATTTGGTGTTCTTCAGCTCAGATTTGCTTAGTAAGAGTCAATGGCATTGTATTCCCATGAGCACGTCTGTGGTTTGCAAAAGCTTCCTGGTTGATCCTGGTTTATATTTCAGTTTTATTCTCTCTCCATCTCTTTTTCATTTAAATTTGTGTGAATGTTTGTGTGTCTGTGTACCTGTATACAGTATGTTCAATATTCTATGCCCTGTCTTGTGTTTTGAATGTATGCATATAGTACGCACAAATCTGTGGTAATATGCAGATACCGCCTCAGTCCAGTTTCCAACATTTGTTTCTCTTTTGCTGTTCATACTAATGTGTGTCTGAGACACAGTGAAGCATTAAGGAAAGAGCACTGTTTGTCTCTCATATTACAGTGTGAGTTACATGTACTAGTCCTCAAAGTAAGCAGTTCTCAGACTGTCTGATGGCTTCTCTGAATGCTAAAGCCATTAGAGCACGGCAAAGAAGAATCACTGTGATCTATGCGCCTAAATCATCTTTGAAGCACATGGTGAATTGGAAAAACATATATAATATAGATTTTAATATGTGGCAATCTTGCATAAAATTAAAGTTAAAGTGAGTGAGGGTATCTACCAGTGTCGGCTTACTATTAAATTGTGATTCGACCATCCTTCCTGTCAGTATCGTAACACTATCTTGAGACCAATATCACAACTTACAGAAAATAACCATTACTTGGTTTATGTTTATCACTAAAAAACATGTTGTGTAATACTGATGTTTACATGCATAGACAGTGGATTTAATATTAATGTTGAAAAAGTCAACATCTCATTTACATTTGAATCACTTTGTGGGAGATTTTTTAAATAACTGACTGATTTTCTCATTGTTGATTTGCTCTATTCTTCAGTCATTTATGGAATTCTGGAGGTCAGTCATTACAGGATGTCATCTGTAAGAAAGGCAGATGGGGTTATCGTGGGTCATGAATTGTTAGAAAGGTGACATAGAGAGACAGAGGGCTCCTAAGGTCGCAAGTAAAACTCCAACCATCACTTGATTTCTCTTATGTCATTTTAGAAGTGCTGTTTTTTTCCATCATTTACTTAAAACCCTTGGATTTGCACTCAGCTGAAACTTTAGAGGATCCTCTGGCTACCCGCGTGGCCATTTAAAATCAATAGCAGGAGACACTGCCGCTCTAAAGATCAATAGAGGCACTTAATGGAGAGTTTCGGTGAGGTCTTCTTTTAAATTGGGCTGTCCACCCTTTTGTTGCATTTTTGTATTTTGCATGTGTACAGAGAATCGAGGAATAATAACTCAGTTTAAGGTATTCCAGAAACCTTGATCCGTTTCATTTTTAAATGTGCTGTTGCAGTGGTGCATTCACACGTGGAAAGGAGAAAGAGTTACTGTAAACCCAATGCCAACAGAGCTTCAGTTTGTTATGTTTTAGTAAGAGGATGTGATATTTAACCACCACAGACATTATAATCTTGGATATGTAGCGGAATGTGCACAATGTAGAGTATGATGATGATTGATGATGATTGATGATTACTCTAAAGGTAGAGATGAGGGGAGGGGGGGGCATTGCAAAGGTCCGTCGTGCTGGAGGGTATGGATGAGAGGCCTAATTTGGAAAATGTTGTCCCCCTGTCAATAATTGCTGATGACGGACCTGTAAACAAATAGGCATACTGTGCATGTTTGTTGATTCATTGTAGACAGGGAAACAAGGTGACAATCATAGCTGTATACGAGACAATACACTTGATTCACATATTTTTACCAAACTATCATATACACAGCAAAGGTGTGTACATGACAATGTTTTGGCAGTGTTGGGGTTTGATTTCCTTCACATCAATCCAAGGACTAGGAAGCAGATTCTAGATGCCATCTAAGCAATTAATGACAACTTTGAGTGAATTGTTCAACTGACGGCATGAGCTGCATCACCAGGATAAAGCGCATGTGGCTGTCAGACACATGCAAACACACATACCCACTGTTATGCTGCTGTACATTTCTTACAGTTTTTTTGCAACTGCTTACACACGTTTTCAAAACTATGTCTCCTTTTTTCAAAACTCTACACACAATTCCCAAAACTGCACACACAAAATGCAAAATGCCTCACATCTCCTTCCAATTGAAACGCTGCATTCAAAATATCATAAACACATCTCAAAACAAAATT
This sequence comes from Sander vitreus, assembly GCF_031162955.1. Taxonomy (NCBI): domain Eukaryota; kingdom Metazoa; phylum Chordata; class Actinopteri; order Perciformes; family Percidae; genus Sander; species Sander vitreus. The sequence goes on from NC_135870.1 coordinate 19,493,465, forward strand.
GTATGCACAAACAAAGTCTGATTGATTTGTAATGCTGAAATAGTGAATTAGATAGTTGCATGCAGTATGGACGCCATTGTAAAGCTACTCAAGATGGGCATAAGTGTGGCCCTGATCTCATCAGAGATGGCTCTCCTCCTCTTCCTCCTCCTCGTTGTCGCCCCCTCTCTGTCCCTCCTCCTCCCCTTGCTCTCTGTCTGTTGTTGGCATCCATTGTTCAAAACAGTTAATCTGACCTTTGACCTCTGTATAGGCCTATACTAAAGCAGTGGTTGGTTAGTGTTCAGTTATGACATAATGTGTTTGCACATGTGAGGAGTGTGTGTGTCCTGGTAAATAAGTGTAGCATTTTGATTGGTTGTGTTTAGAAAAGGAAAGCAAGTCACTCCCTGTTATATTTTTGTGTCTTAGGTAGAGAATTGTGTGTAGTGTTTTGAAAAAAAGTGTTTTATGCGATTGAAAACTGAGTGAAAGGCTGAGAAATAGCTGATGGTTTTGGAGATTTGCTGTGTAATTTTGCACTTTGAGTGAGAGGTTTCAAAAATCGTGTGACATGAAAAGATTTTGTGTGTAAGCATTTGAAAAAAACTGTAATGTACACAGAAAGCACCAGACACTGAAATCCATGCACATACAGGTATAGGTATATGCACCAAGACAGCATGCACATACTTGATTTACTGCATATAACCATGACAGTGAAATAGACACTAAAATAAATACGAACATTCTTAAACAAACACAACACAGAAACACCTTGGAGAAATTATACCACAGGAGGGGGTCTTTTCTGTATTTTTCCATCTCTCTCGAAGCCATCTAACTGTAGAAACAATACATTCCATTACTTCCTTCCATATCAAGGCACAGTTGCCATGAATAATTGCATCGCTCTCACTTTATGCCTTCAGCTATTTTGTGATGGTTTAGAGTTCATCAGCAGGTTGGAGTTTACACTTGCTGCATAATCTGGTTTATCTCTGTCTTTGTTGTCTCTTCCTCTCTGTTTCTGTCATTGTCTCCCTGATCCCTGTGTAGAAGTAGGTTGACACCCCCTCAGGAAAAAACTTCATGTAGGATTTCAAATGATGACTCAGTCGTCAGAAATACCTCTTCCGTGTGTCTCAGTGAAGCATGTGCACTATGCAGTATGCATGTGTCACAGAGTGTGTGTTAATGTGTGTGTCTAAGGACACTAATCATAATGAGTTGTTTCCTGTATCAGTCTGTTTGCAATTTGAAGCATGGGCTCTGCCAAATGCCCTGGGGCTGTGTATGTGTGTGTGTGTGTGTGTGTGTGTGTGTGTGTGTGTGTGTGTGTGTGTGTGTGTGTGTGTGTGTGTGTGTGTGTGTGTGTGTGTGTGTGTGTGTGTCTAACTCTGGTTGCTCTTTGTTTATATCGGGGTCAACTGACATCACACTTCCTGTGCACCAGTATTCCCGTGTCTGGTTTTTTTTGCATATGTGTGTGTGCGTTAATAAAGCTGTCACCAAACCCAGTGATTTGTGTTCTTCTGTTCTCCATTTGTCTTTCAACACTTCCTAATTCCTCTTTTTTCTCTTAAAATAAATCACAAAAATGAAATCTGTTTCTTTTCCTCTTTCCCTGCTTTCCCCATCATCAACTGTCCCATTTTTGCCCCTTCATTAGGGTCCTATTTCTTTTTTAATCTTGATTTTTTTCCCCGATGTATCCCCTCTTCTTTTTTCACCCCATTTTGCTGCTTTTTGGCTCCTAATCTCAATCCCTTGCTTTATCTAATCCATCTCATCCCCATCATCTTCCTTTCTACATCCCTCATTTACAGTGTCTTTCATTTCCTTTCTTACTCTGTCTCTCTTCTCCATTCTCCTCTTTTCATCTCCCTCTCTCTCTCGTTCTCTTGCTGTCTCTCCCTCTGCCTGATGCTCTGTCTCTCTGCCTCTCCTCCCTTTAGGAATGGAGGGATTATGGAGATGAGAATATGCATTGTTAGGGACAGGGCCCGTCTGTGATCCTCTGGTAAAAAAGTCTCCATGCCCCCAACTGGAGAGAGCTGCATCACCAGGATAAACAGCATGTGGCTGTCAGACACATGCAAACACACATACCCACTGTTATGCTGCTCTAAATGTATCCACGTACACAGTCACAGGCACCAACATTAATGCACATATGCAGGTACAGGTATATGCACCAAGACGGCATGCACAGACTTCATTTACATTTTTGACAGTAAAATATACACTAATATAGAAACATAAACACACAAATAAACACCTACAAACAAACAGTGAACCTAACACCTAACAAAGCTGTCATAGTGGCACAACTAACTAAATGTGGCAACCACCATGGAGGAATTATGTCACAGGAGGGGGTTTTCTCTGTCTTTTTCTAGCTCTCCCTGCATTTACTCCTTTGAAGTTTTAATTTCCCTCTTCTCGTGTTTGCTGGTGTGTGTGTGTGTGTGTGTGTGTGTGTGTGTGTGTGTGTGTGTGTGTGTGTGTGTGTGTGTGTGTGTGTGTGTGTGGGAGAGAAAGAGAGGGTGGGCGAACAGATAGGGACAATAAATGTAGTGTGATTTATTTGGTTACAGTTACAGACTCCACTCATGTACTGCTATATTTTATATTTCGTAGGATGTACCAGTGCATGTAGTATATCTGTCTGGATAATTAATGTAGCCTATTTATTTACATTTTGGCACATCTGCATCATGACAAGCCATGCTGCTTTGGCAGCAGTTCCTGTTCGCAATGTACAGACAACAGAGGTCTAAGTCTGAATATGATGTTTATGAGACAAGGTCTGAAGTAATATGGCACACCTTTTCTGTATGATTTCTAATCAGATTAATGGATGGATTAATGTCCGTCCTTGATTAAAAGAGAAGAAAATAGTAGTTTGGGCTTGTTTAGGGCCAGACTGCAAGCAGATCGGCCATTTAGGCTCAACTGCCTTCTTCTCATGCCTTGTGCAGGGGTGTCAAACTCAATTTTACTAGGGGCCACACTGGAAATGAGAATCACAATGAGAGCCAGACATTATTGACATAATTTAATGTAACTGGAAAAAGTCAAATATCTTTGGCTGTATTATTGCATGTCTCATATAGCTTTCTCCCATTCAGTTTGGTCGACATATAACCCTAAAAAAAAGTCGGCAAAAAAGTTTCTTAGCCATCATAGAATTTAGCAAATCATGAAAAACAAAGATTACATTTTTAAAAGCAGGCTACCACACAGTTGACTCACAACAACCTGTTTTACAGACTGAATATGTAAACTCTCTGGTTCTGTGGGAATTTCTGAGGCTCAAACTCGGCAAATCTGCCAAATTCTGCTTTGAGTCACATCATTTCAGTGTGACTGACTTTTTTGGTCAAGCCAAAATTTCTTGTGAACCTCAATTGATGTGCGTGCCGGATCAAAAATTTGCGATGGGCCTGGAGTTTGACACGTACCTTATAGGCTTCAAATGTGGTCAGCTTGTATTCGTATCAGTTGCAATGGACATCTATGCTGAGCCAGTTTCACAGCAAAACAAAAGAATACAAATTTCTCAAACCACTCCTGCAGTATAATCCACTCAGTTCCATATGTTATTTTTTTCCAAAATATGGCTAAATATGGCACTTCCATATGTGTTTGTATCACCTTTCAACAACATGCCAATTTGGATATAGACAATAATATTGAGTTACTGTTATTGCCGACATTGTTTTCCATGGTTTCTAATATTGATTAGTGGCCCCTTACATGTCCAACAATTTCTGTGCTACAGGAAGAGCATTGAAGATTGGCGTCTGCATAAATGACTTGCTTTATGATAACAGTTTGTAGCTGCAGTGCAGAACACATTTGTTACACATGGCAACATCAGATGGTCTAAGCTGGTATGTGAATTGTTGATGAGGCATTTCATCCTCTTCTTTTCTCTTCCTGTCAAAATTAGGGAAATTAGTACATGAAATGTTCCATTGGTTTACATATAAGGGTCTATAATGGAGTCCGACATGCTCGGACAGTTTTTTTGTCATCTGTCCAATGTATGCTGGGATACGCTCCAGTCCAATTCAACATGAACCCTGAATTAGAATAAGTGGGTCCATCCATCCGTCCAATTTTTAAACTGCTTATCCTGTTCAGGACACACACCCACACATTCAAATATGCACACACAGTGACAATCACCCTGTTAATGTCCTGCATGTTTCTCTGATGTTTTTGTTATTTATTAAGAAAATATTGGATGGCAAATTGTAAGGTGAGCCAATCAGCCACCTCTTTTATACTCAAATAGCAAGCGCAGATCCCTACAGAGGTTTCATAGAGGGGATTGGAGTAAGCTAAGATAAGAATGCAGACTATTAAAGCTTTTAAACTATATTATTTTATGCATCATACCCTGTACATGTCTAATCCTCCAGAAAAATGCGATTATGCCATCGCATAATTCAATGCATAATCAGCCAAAGTCCGCATATTTATGCGGGGGCCGCATTTTTTCAAATACGCCGCACTTTCGCCGCATAAATTGCCGATTTCCACGCAAAATATGGGGGGCTTGCATGATTTCATAATCCCCGCGTTTTCGTTGCAAAAAAGTCACATAAATCTTAGCCGATATTGATAAGTTGAAAAATGTTGCGTTTACTTCACACAAGAGCAGCCATTTTGCCATGGGAACGTTATGAAGTGACGTTATGAAGTGACGTAATTACGCGACGTGAACATCATTGAAAAGCTGCAAACCCCGCGATGAAGCCATGATGAAACCGACGTTTTTGCAAGTTCCCGCAATTTTTGCAAGTTCCCGCAATTTCATCGTATAAAAGTGCATAAATATCCCGCATATTCCATCGCATTTTTTAAGAAAACGTGCCGCATAATCAAGGACTTTTGCCCGCAACAATCACAAAAAAACTCCACATTTTTCTGGAAGGATTGTTTAATACTGTTAATAATGGTGCTAAGAGGTATTGTTTTACAAACTGCACTGCACTACATCAATGCACAACAGTACAAGGATAAGAAACACGTCTCAGCTACCTTTACCAGAAAGTAGATGTAGGTCAATGAGCTTTCATTTTTTTTATTTTCTTTTGCCCTGCATTTTTTCCTTAGATTAATGGCATGTGTTAATTACTTATTTTTCCTTATGTAACTACTAACAGTCAAGTTGCTATGTGCCTTATTTAACTGTTGTTGTCTTTACCAGGTCACCCTAAAAACAATTAATCTCAGCTGGGTAAATAAAGGTTTTGATTGAAATCAGGGGTTGCAGCATTTGTTGGCCACATTATCTCCCAGCACATGAAAGAAACATAAAGCCATACGGCCTTTTTATGTCTCTTTTCATTGCTGTCCTATATGTCTGGATGCAAGCTGTTCTCCCAGCACCGCTGCAGTGTGGCCAGCTGTGCCGCTGCTCCCCTGGCAGCTCAATGATGAGGCCTGATGAGACCAGATAGCGTCGTAACACTCAGCTTTTTAAGTAAACATTTGTTTTGCATCCCAAGCAGCTGCATTAAAATGAAATATGGGTAATGTAATGTGTTACGGCATATTGCAAATAGACAACATGTGAAACATGAAAAATATTACCGTGGTAACCTTCAGGTAGTCTTGGCTTTGCCAATAAACCAGTTGTTATTTATTATTGTATGAAGCTGTGGATTTCATTGTTTTCCACTGAGAAGAGACTGCTGGACAAGTGTAAGCTTAAAATTTGACAAGTTTAATTATTCAGTGTGTTGTCCAGTGATTTCTATCGCCAATTCTAACCTTCAAAATAACTGGATTTTCTTTATTTGACCCGTAACAGCTTGTTCAACTCAATGTAAAGCAGCTGACTGCCAAAAGATGTAAATGTGACAGTAATAAATGACCCATTGAGCACAACAGGCACAGTTTTTCAGTGATGCGCTGTGAGCATCCAGAGAGCCCATATACAAGCTGTTATTAGAGAGCCTCGGCAGTGTCTACCAGCTGTAACAGCTCTCTCCTGGCAGGCACCATACACTCAAAAAACCATCTGTGTCAGCGGGCATCAGGCAGTGACACTGGAGCATTATATATGTCCTCCTTTAAACTGCTTCCTCCTCAGCTACAAAGATAGAGCACATACGTTTTTATCACGCTGCTCAAAAGGTCAGTGATGTACTGGCTTTGCATACATCTACTTTTTCTATTTTGGTTTCAAGAACAGATTTGATATTTTCACATTACTTAGCCAAATCAAATGCAGTTTAATGGTGAAGTGCTGAGCCGGATGTCCTTGTCCTTATTTCTGGCAATGCAAGGCAGATTAAAATAATAAGACTGCAAGGCAAATAAGCTCAGTTATGCTATATGTGAAAGAAGAAAGAAAATGTTTCAAAAGCAATGTACAAAGTGAATCTGCTGGACAAAGATAGCCCCTGACCTGGCTATAGTGGCATTAATTACTGGCACAATGTTGCTATACAATGGCGTGATGAATCGATTTTGCAAGGTATAAAAATTATGGGACACGTGGAAAAGACAGTCAATCCTGAAAATAGACCAGAGTAAAATCCCTGACTGTGGCAAATTGTAGTCTGTTGTACTCAGGAGGAACTCTGCATGACATGTACTGCACGTCCTCCTAGCTTGGCAAATTAGCCTTTTAAGGGACAGTTCATGGGTTCATTATTTGGTTTTTCAGTAAGACTTGGTGTGAAGTCTTGTGCATTTTCTTAGGTTTTTCTTAATATTTGTTTAAGTTTAAAAAAAAACAAACATGTGATGTGCTATCTTATTTTACATTGTATTCCTGGAAAATAAATAAATGATCATTTTTAGTGCAACATACATCTATACATCATTTATTCATACATCATAATCAAATATTTATTTTGTACACTGCATTTATTTTAGCAAATACTGAATGTTAGTATATATTCAAGTGGCTGGTCACTGAGTTTCATTTCTAAGAGAGCTAAGGACTTTCTCATTCACTTTTCCTGTCCAGCCGCTGTGTCCCAGACAATTCAAGATTTGATTTGTTGACCCTCTGCCCAACAAGCCCAATTTTCTGCCCATTACCCCACCACCTGGCTCAAACCTCACAAACCTTTGCAGACTACAAATGTTCCGTCATCACCCGCTTTCTCTTCCCAGCACTTTGTCTCTCTGCACTGTAGATTTAAATAAGTATGGTCTTTAAAAGAAGTTCAATGTTTTGATATGCAAATAATAATAATACATGGAAATGTATTTAAAGTGTAGCCACCAATGAGAAACAAGGATTACATGGTGGAGACTAATAAAAACTCCACCTCTGACAATGATTGGTGCGGAGTAAAGGCATGGTTTTGCGTTTTGCATATGCATCTGCATATCAGATTGTAGCAAATCATATGTCATGTGATCTATTGTTTGTCTGGATTCAAACCTTTTTTATTCAACAATGGCTTAAAAGCTTAGCTGAGATTCATGTTATTTCTCAATCATCTTTTTGTGGTAAAAGAACACAATCTTCACATTATTTGAGTTTAAAAACATTCATAATCTTTATATGGATTAAATGCAATCACAATCACAACGCTAGGCAGTTGTGTCTTTTGCAATTGAGGCATTTTATGCAATGTTTTTATAACACAAGCATTAGTATATTGTTATAGTCATATACCATGTCTCTATAGCGGCTGAGGCTCAGGTGGTAGCGGGGTAGCCTACTAATCGGAAGGTTGGTGGTTCGATCCCCGACTTTCTATGTCGAAGTGTCTTTGGGCAAGACACTGAACCCCGAATTGGTAAATGTGTGTGAATGTTTATTTGATGATCAGGTGGCACCTTGTACAGCAGCCTCAGACACAGCGTGTGAATGGTTCCTGTACTATGTTAAAGCACTTTAAGTAGTCATTAAGACTAGAAAGGCGCTATATAAATACAGTCCGTTTACACATTGGGTCTGTGAAATGATAATGGAGAAGTTGTGAGGATGGAAGGTACTTTTGGAGTAATTTGTGTTGGGTGATAAATGTTAAACAAGTTTACTGAATTGCAAAAACAGAAAATAATATGTGGGCTGTTGGAATGTGTGACATCTTGCTCAACTAGCAATAACAGCTGTTCATCTCCTCCCTTCAACTCCCCTGACCGTAACTTAAGACTACATTTTTGCACATATGCAAACAAATAAATGACACACACATACAGTACAAGCAATATGCCCTTGTGTGTGACTGGAAGGCAACTATGATATATGTTGATTCTCTTGGGAATTTCTGTCCACGCGCTCCCTCCTGGCTTAATCTGCACACCATCTAGTCGGTTATTGCTCTATAGGGACCCATTCGTTTTCACATGGAACATTCAAATTAAGCAGCATGTGCATGTGTTAGCAGGGGGTTGGTACATGTATATATCAGTAGAGGGCAAAAGAAGGAGGAGGTGCATACGGATACAGTATGCGTGTGAATCCTGCTGGTGTTTAAGGTTTGTGTACAAATACCACATGTGACTGACACTGGCTGGAGGAAATGTATTGATTTTGCTTATTACAAATCATCAGAATATTGGCTTTTTGATTGGTCTATGAACCAGCTCTGTGGTTAAATAGTAAAGGCAGCTACTCTGCTGTTGTCAGTTATGAGCAAAGGGAAAATCTACTTTAAATACTAAAAGGTAACATTGTCATTAGCAATCTTAGCTTTTTTTATGTTGTTATTATTTCAGTATTGTACCGGCCTTGAATGCTATCTACAAACATCTCTATGGTTACATTTATCTGCAGTGTACTCCATTGATGCTATTGATTTTTTTTTTCTTCCAAATTCCTCTTGGTACATGATAAAGGAAGCTACTAAGCCAAATAAGCTTGTAAGGAAAATATTTTTAAATCAATAGTTTGCATAAAAGATGTATATTGTTAATAGCCATGCAGCTAATAAGTGTTTAAACATACTCATTCACCCTTCTGAAGCTGAGTATTACAGGGAGAATTTAAGGAGTTCCATGTGTTTGGCGGCATAAAACTGAAGCGACATTGCAAACCTACTGTAGTGGACAGTAGCCACACACTCTCCTGAAACCGGATATCTGGAAACCCTGAAGCTAAGGAAGCATAAACGTGTTTGTTATATTTTCCAAACGGTGTGGATTGTATTTTGGTGAAAATATTGTCTTTTTTTATGCCCACAGACTGAGATGGACAGATTACAAAATGGACAAAAACGGGGAGAAGAAAGAGAGATGCCGGCATTTTGTTAACATCATTGAACTGGATAAACAATTGATTTGATTGCCCTGGACCCCCAGGGTGTGTGTGTGTGTGTGGCCAGCATGATGTAAAAGTTGTAGGTTAATAGGAAGAGGAAATACAGGGCTTTCAAAATGTGAGTGAGTGTGTGTGTGTGTGTGTGTGTGTGTGTGTGTGTGTGTGTGTGTGTGTGTGTGTGTGTGTGTGTGTGTGTGTGTGTGTGTGTGTGTGTGTAAACTTGTGTGTGGATGTGTGCTCTCCTATACTTTTGAGGGCTAAACATTCTCACAAGGCTCAAATGGTGGGGAATATCTTCCAAGTTAAGTAAATAAATGTAATATTTTTTGTAATTTGGTATCTCTGCACAACTATGTACTGTATCAACTGTACAATGAAATCCTTGGAGCAATACAATAATTTTGAACTAAGTAAAAACCTAGTGATCAAACCTTATGTAGATACTGTCTTAATCACATTTATATAATTGGTACATAACCTCAGCTTTATATGAATAAAGGGGAGCAAGAAGGGTGGGGGGGGCGCAGATGAGAAAGGTTGGCATAGGAGCTAAATAGACAAGAGAGAGAAGGCAAGAATGTACTGTCTGTCTTATTGGAGAACAAGCTGAGGGAGAGAAAAGCAAAGTGACAGAAAAGATAGGGATAAGTGTGTGTGTGTGGGGGAGGCTGGTTGAGGAGAGGGGGAGCAGCGGGGGAGAGGAGGGGCTAGATTGGAGAAGACAAAAAGATTGAAACAGATAAAAAGGATGGGAGAGCACGGCATGCCTTGGGAAATAGAGGCAATCGATAGAAAAAGATGCCAAAGTGTTGGGGGGGTGGATGTTAAATAACTCCAAAAAGGCAGACCTGGATTGCAGAGTAGTCTGTAGTTTGTATTTTGTATCTCATCTCTTCTCCAAGTTGTATTTCTGTCTAATCAAAGCACAGACACTATCTCCTGTGAATTACCTGAACCTGAGGGTAAGCCAAAGCCATGTTTATGCATCCCAAAATGTCACAAAAGGCATGCTTGACAAATCAACATTTTTACACTGAGGGATTTCTGTATGGTAAATATTATGGGTCAGAAGCAACTCAGACAGGGATCTCACTTGTTCATTAGCTATGTAGAGGGATTGCTGCAACATAAAATCCAATTTATTTTTTTATTTTTTCAATTTAAATCAAACTCTGAAGTTTTTTTTTTTTTTACATTTTCATACTTTGTTATTTTTACAATTAACCAAACAATAAGCATCATTCTTACTTTTAGTGCATTATAATCCACTATATAACCTCACAATTGTCATACTGACATATTGTTATATAGTGGTATATATTTTTCAAATTCAGTATATATTGCATTAAATGAAGTCTGGATCAATGGAAGTACATTTCCAGGACAATTGCCTGACATTTGGCGCGGTCATCCCCCACCTGCCGCTCTCTGTGTGTTGCCGTTCTTAAACTCTGTTCGCTTCGGGAAACAACAACAAACTTCGAGCTAGCAAGCCCACTGGTAATAGCAGAATACGTTTAACCATGTATCCAGCTACTACTTCATTTAATATTGCATATGGCATTTTCTTTTGCGTGGTGCAAATGTTCCACCAAAACCAGTTCCTTACGAGACTATTTTGTACAGCCACCGTCGCTGCGTCCAGAGCTTAGCGCCGCACAAGATGATTGTGATTGGTTTAAAGTAATGCAATCAACCCAGAACATTTTTTTCTGCTATCACAGAATGTATGTGTGGTGTAGCCAGACCTTACTCTTCAGCTCTGTGCAGATAAGTCTGGCAATGCAAGACTGCATTAAATGTAAAAAAAAAGATTTCTTTCGTTGCCTATTAAAGGAATCACTTTGTTGTTGGACCCTCAGGCATTTATTTCTCTCCACAGATTGCACTTAGAATATGTTATCCCTCAGGCCCTGCACATTATTTTTAGTATAAAGTATATATTCTGTAGGACCTGAGTTGGGAGATACAATGTGTGAAAAGAGAGCTGTATCATTTGGAGCAGCATGCAGAGGGGAGCCGCCAAAATAGAGAGAGAATATCAGCAGCACTGCCTGCCAGCCTCACTGAGCTGCTTAGCAGGGCTTAACGGTGCCCGGGGGGTTGTGTATGTGCATGTCAGTGTGAGTGTTTATTTTTATTGTGTGCTTTCCTTCTTTATAAGCCCAAAACAAGAGCTCCATGTTTCGGGGTCAGATAGAGGCCGGGAAATCTGAAATGCAGAACTTTGTTGGAGAGTTGATAACTAGTCAAGCAGATAGTAAACTATAGGTGCAGGTTATTTTCTTGCAGCAATATGACGGAAGGAAGGTAAACTTGTTTAAGTACGCCATTTCTACCTACATGGGGGTACACTTGTGGTGTTCTCTGGTCACATTGGTCACATAACAGCTGTGAAACCTAACTGTCCTTTACATTGCATGGCGCCATCTTGCTTTAACATCCTGAAAAGCAGCTCATTCTCGCTGCAGTAATGATGGGAGAATTTCCACCATGAGATCTGAGCAGATAACGAGGTACACACTATCTCTTGGATCACCTCTTGTCTCCTCAATGAACTGTCGACCTGACCAAACAGCTGGGGTCGTCAGTGCATCAATACGGACGATCTCTTACTTACTTCCTACCCGTGAACACTGCCGTTACATATTTTCCACGGCACGGCAAGTATTTCTTTACTCGTCTTGAAAAGCACATGTGTAACTTACAACATGAATGATGGCTGTTTTTCATTTAAGTGCTCGAGTAAGCCATGCCAGTGCGCCGGCGTGCACAATAGCAGGGCCCTGGAATTGAGATGGAAATGGAATGCAGCCACCATTCATGTTAGTAATTAGACACATGCTTTTCCTGCTATGAAATGCCAAAATGTCTGCCAATGAAAAGGCCTTTAGAATACCGCAAATCAGGTTGGTAAATGTTTTCTCTGCTGTGCCCCCCAACATAACTCATTCAGGCTCAAAGGAGTATAAAGCAGTGTTAGAGTCAACTTGTTTGCAGTTCATTTAACTGCAGTGGCGTAACGAGCCAACACTGGGCCCCTAAGCAGGATTATCAAGGCGGGCCCCCCTACTACAGCACGTGATTACGGCGCAATGTCCACGAGTAGGCTACCATCAATAGGACAGGATAGGATCATAGAGACACAGCATATAAGAGATGAGATGACTGACAAAATCAGGAGTAGCCTACACGCACAACAACAACAACAACAAAAAAACACTGGTGAATGCGCACCATAACACATGAAAAAACACACAAGGGCAGTCCCTCCAGGATTTCGTGGCCTTTTTTTTAGATTG